>NW_028321911.1:7575757-7727272 GCF_036245765.1 Copidosoma floridanum
CTGAATTCTGTATATTTGTGAATAAGATCCTCAGGTAATCAAGAACTTTATATTGGAGTAAAGTACACATGGACCAGAAAGAGATTTGAAATGTTAAAGTTTAATTAAGTTAAACAAATAATGGTACTTCAGAGGCATATAGTAAGTAAGGGGGAGCAAATAGACAGAGGAAGATCTATGATCGGTGACTTGGAAAACTCTGAAAACGAGGTATGACTTGAGTACTAAATCACATATTGCTTAACATTTGTGTTAAAAAAACATTCAATAAATAAGTATTTTTTTGGGGGGGATAGAGGTGAAGGTAGAGGGATAGTGAAAGGGAGCGAAGGGGGAGTGGTGGGGAGATTACTCAAATATAATTTGAACAAAAATAATGTTAAAACAAGCAAGTAACTGTGTGAATCGAGGGGGAGCTAAGGGAGCGCGTGGGGAGCTAAGACTCACTTTCGTTAATACAACAACATAATATAAGGATATATATATATATGCATACATATATTTATCTTGTGAATAGTAGCCCTACAGAGAAATTCACAAAAATTGTTATTTTTCTGCAAATCAAGTAAAGCCAATAAGGTTTACGTAAATGACATTAAGGAAGACTAAGCCCCTTGTGCACTCTGCTCATCAACCTCCCATAACTGGTTAAAACTTGATAAGTAAAAATAAAGTTTTTTTTTTCTACAATTTCTTATGAAAAAGTTACCTTATTAAAAATGGTGACAGATGAAATTTGAAAATTAAATATTAAAACGTAATACTTTTTTTAATTTTAGCATCGTTTCTGACTGACTCAAAATTTATAATAAGCTGGTCATTAAACATTCTGTGGACTATCCCCATGAACAAAAAATTGTATAAAGGAAATTAAAAATACTATTCATACTTTACAGAAAAATTTAAACGTAATGGAATTCGATGTACTGTTACGCGGGTTTCAATTGTGGGTGGGCTACGTGCGGAAATTAATATAAAATAGGTCAACTTGTAGTTAACTTATACTTTATTGGAATTTTTATATTTGGAATGTTCAAGCTATGCTGTGCGTGTGCTAATCCTGTGGGCCCGGTCCTTCTGCTCTCGTGTCTCTAGCTGATCTCTCCTTTACTCTCACCCTTTGCTCTCCCTTTTCTATCACTTCTCCTCTCTATTACCGTACCCTTCGGGCCCAAGCCAGTGGAGGCGCACATATGCATAGCTATATGCTATCTTACGTAACACGTCTGAGGCCACGACGCTGACGTCCTTAGCGGCGATTTTCTTCTCTATATGTATGTCTGTGGTAAAGTAGTGCCTCTGTTATGTTGTTTGTATTGTATAGTATTTCCGATTAAAGGAAAGAGGGTGGTAGTTTGAAGCGTGAAGGTGGTTTGTCGAGTATGCACTAGTCGTTAAAAAAATTTTTTTTTTTTTGTTACTATCTATACCTATTTATTTTTCTCTAAGTATTATTTTATTATTATTGCTACCTTCCTTTTTTATTATTGCTATTAATCTTTCAAGTTTATCCATAGGTCACTGAGTGGTGTTGCACTCAGATGTTGTCTCATCTACTGTTCACTTTCCGTTTTGTTGGTCGTTATTTGTAAACTATCTATAACACGTATTTGTAAAAGGGACCCCCGGATGGGAAACGGCACTTAAACGCGACCAGTTTAATATAAAATGAGAAGGCGTGTTGAGTAAATATACTGAATCCTTGCATCCAACGTACTACAGAAAAATCGATCAGTTAATAATTTATCATACGAACAGAATTAATCCATTTAGTAGTTATATCTTGCACCCCTTTCACACGTATATTTTCTTGCCTCATAGTAAATTCTAACTTTTTTATAGCTAAATTTTTTTTGTAACTAAAATGCTTTTACTAGTTTTCTTACAAAACATAGCATCGTTATTTTTTTTTCTTTTTTCATTACTTTTATTTGTGGACTCTAAAAGATGTGTTGATTACGTACGCGATTCAATCATATATAAAATGTACATTTTTTTTCACTCAATCTCAATTAAAAATTTTTCTGAGGCATAAAAAATGTTTGCTTCTTTTTTTAATTTGGTACTGTGTACATTATTGAAAGGAAAAATTTATAGGCAATTCGTAGGTATTTTTAGGCAAAAGTTTGTTGGTTTTTTTTCTCATTTCTGTATGTCCCGCAAATATTTGGCTTTTTTTGCACGGGAAACATACTCTTGTTAGCCGACAGTTTTTTCCAATGCGAATATTTTTTGTCATTGTAGTGTTGATTTTTACTGATAAGACCATATGGTGATTCTTAAAAATTATATTACAGGTGTCTGCTTAGGATGTTCTGACTTTGTTCATGGAACTGATGACTCCTACTACTCTCTCGAGTAGAGTTTTTCCATGTATAAATATACATATATGTATATACAAAATTTTTCTTTATTACGTATTTTACAGACATTGTATTCTTTTTCTCAGAACTGTGTCCTATAGGCTCTATAATGTTGTGTTACTATGCATGTATATGCTATTGTCACTGGCACGTTGAAGTGCTGCCCCAGATTTGATTGTGATTTTGATACCTTACACATTGGAGAAGACCTTATCTTGCATGGCTTTCAAACCAAATGTGCGTAAGTATTTCCCTTTGCTCAGTTTTATTTTAGTCTCATTATGTGAAACGAATTTTCAGAATTTTCAGTAGTTGTTATCATCCCCTCATAACTGTTTAATTCAAATCTTATGATCAATTATACAATCATAGCTTTTTTTCACTGTGATCTCCAACCAACGATTCTTAAAGTTGAACTAGGGTTTATCTATTTTGACTGTTGATTTTGATAATAAGGAAATTCAAATGAAAAAACTTGGAATCTTGGAGCATGGCTATTTATTTCATATAGTAGTTGGACAATGTGATCCAATATTTCGGAGTCATCCTGACTCCCTCTTCAGGGAACTATGCAGATGCGAAAATGAAAATTCCAAACGCAGCATGACTGATAAAGACTAGTCAGTCATAACCATGGCAATGGAGTACTTATAATTAAATAAACTTAATATTATAAACTTTACCAGTCAAAATGTATATACAGTTAAGTTATCTACAATATAAGTCACATCCTGACTCAGCACATGTAACTGTAAAGCATCTTTCAGTTACATGTGCTGAGTCAGGATGTGACTTATATTGTAGATAACTTAACTGTATATACATTTTGACTGGTAAAGTTTATAATATTAAGTTTATTTAATTATTAGTACTTCATTGCCATGGTTATGACTGACTAGTCTTTATCAGTCATGCTGCGTTTGGAATTTTCATTTTCGCATCTGCATAGTTCCCTGAAGAGGGAGTCAGGATGACTCCGAAATATTGGATCACATTGTCCAACTACTATATGGAATAAATAGCCATGCTCCAAGATTCCAAGTTTTTTCATTTAAATTTCCTTAATTATGGCAAAGGAGCAAGAAGACAGTAGTTTTATTATCGAATTGATTTTGATAATAGTTAAGAAGTATCAGGATTGACTATTAATAAAGTGATTGATAGATTATTGCTGAGTGCGTGATGAGTAAAAATTTTCAAATGCAGCTGTATTTATTGATAATTAAAATCAAAGAATTTTAAAAATAAGATTTTTTTTTAACTTTGCATGTCTCACGTCCTTTCAAATCCACTAATTACACTATTCTAAAGTGTGTCACATATAATCGTAAGTGATCTTGTGAATATTTTCTAAGTAAATCCTTTTTTTTGTAATTTAATAATGTTTTTCTTTTGATTGTTTTTTTTCGTACTTCTTTTGTTCTTGCAGAATTACAGTTCTAATTATAATTATTTATTTATTTGTTATCATTATTATTACTATTTTTTTCACTATAGTTCTGAATGTAAAGATATAATTTTCTCATTATAAACAATAACTCTCATTATTTTTTTTTGTCAATGCCTTTCTTGTTAAGGGTTGTAAAATATTTTTCGCCTTTACTTTTCACGTACATCCGAGGGCCCCGATAAGGGAAAAAAGTTGTTTGGGCGTATTTGATTAATATTGTTTCTTTAGAAAGGGAGGGAGGGTGTTAATTGTCTGAATGTCTGTTACTTACGTAGTTATGCGTTATTTTACATTTTCTTTCCGTATAATTCGTTCTTCCCTCGCTGCTCGTCCGAGGACCGCAAATCAATAAAAAATAACGCTTTTCTCAATACATTTATACATGTATGGCTCTGTTTATCCTATCTTTCTACACATTACTATATTAGTATACTTGCTCTGTTTTTTTTATCTTTATATTGCTTCTGTCATTATAGTTAATATTATTATTGTTATCATTATTATTATTATTGTTATTATTATTATTGTTATTATAATTGTTATTATTGATACTATTATTATTATTATTGTTAGTATTGTTATTATTGATATTATTATTGTTATTATTATTATTATTATTATTATTATTATTATTATTATTATTATTTTTATAACTACTGTCGTTGTATTTTTGTCAGTGAATGACTTGCAGTCGCTTCAAGGGTCTGGTGGTGTTGGTTCACGTGAGGGCCTTATGTGCTCTTTATCAACCTTTTCCCTTTCTTTCTCTTTCTCGCTGTCTTCACCTGTGCCAGGTATTTTTGTTGCTGCCATTTTTTCTGCTGCCTCTCTAGCTATCCGCTCTCTTTTTTCCTGCTCTTTCTGCCTCGCTATTCTGCGTTAGTTGATTTCCCCAATGTTTTTTTGTCTCAGATTCCTTCCGCGTTGCTGCCAGTGTATTACAGTGTGCAATAATAATCTCTTCCGAGTTGCGCGAATGATCAACAGTATTACGAAAGTCTGGGATCTTCCTATGTAGTGTGTCCAATTGACTATTATAAATTCTGTGTTCTATGTCTTCTACAATATCTTTGTTTATAAATGGTGTGATTGCTGTTTTAATCTCTTTTTCCATTTTTTTTCTTTGCGTATGTATGCTAGTTTATTATCTGCTAATCTTTGCGATAAAATTTCCTCTTCATCGTTAACCGCTGTAAGGTTATGTTTTTTTGTCTCATCTTTTGGTTTTTCCATTATTTTTCCTTCTAATTCTGTATCTTTATCACTGTAACTGCTGGTGCTTGATACGTGCTTGCTTCCTCTCCGTTTTCTGGGTACCTTTTTACTTACTTTCTCGTCTGACTTATCTGAGTCAGATATTTTTGTTTTGACTTCCTTATTCTTTCGTATTTGATTTCTCTGTCTCTTTGTACGCATTTTATATAGTCGTGCTGGTGGTGCGATTACGTCTTCGTGATTGTCCCTTTTTTGTTTTTCCGCAAGCTCATACAGCTCCTGGCGTGGTAGTTCTGGGTTTTCCTCCCCTTCTTTTAATACTGGATTGCGAAAAAGAGCATCTGGTGCTTTATGTTTCTGTCGAGGTCTGTAGTCATTATTGAACTCATATCCCCGGAGTTCTTCTTTCCCTCATGTGAATCTTAAGTCCGGTTTATTTGATGTGTGGTAATGTTTAAGTGGTTCATGGTCAGTTATGACTGTAAATTTACGACCAAACAAATATGGCCTGAACTGCTCCTTGGCGTACACTATCTTCAATAATTCCTTGTCGTATGTCGGATATCGTAATTCACTGCCTTTCAAGCATCTGGATGCATATTTACAAGGGTGATCTTTACCTATCCCTACCTGGCTTAAAATGGCTCTGATAGCGTAGTCGGATGCGTCAGTTGTTACGATGAAGGGTTCATTTATATCTGGGGGTCTTAGTACTGGCTCACTGCACAGAGCGTTTTTAAGTTCTATAAAAGCATGCTCTTGTTGTTCCTCCCATTTAAATTCAGCTGTTTTTCTAGTAAGCTTTGAGAAAGGTTAAACTATTTTCGTGAAACCCTTAATGAAGCGTCGATAGAACTCTGCTAGCCTGAAAAATTGTTTCATTTGCATCACATTTGTCGATTTAGGAAAATTTCTTACTGCTTTAACTTATTCTAGATTTGTTTTGATGTTGCCAGTCTTGTCACTCACATGAATGTACTTGGAGAGTCTATACATCCCATCGGCATTCGTTTATATTAGTAATGTCCGTTTGGTCCTGAGAACGCGGTCTTATGATCATCCTCATCGTAACTTTCTACTTGGAAACCCCATTCCTCAAGGCTACCGCGGTTATATATTTTGCAGCTGCTGAATTTTTCAACATTATATTCTGGAATAGCAGCGGATAACACGTACTAAACGTTATTTTATTTAATAACCAGAAATCTGTTATAACCCTCCAGCGTTTTTCTTCGTTTGGTTCCACGTTTTTCGGGACAATCCGCATATTTTAGTTAAATGGGGATGTCGAGGGTTTGATTGTTTGTTGTTAAAGTAGCTTATCTTTTTTTATTTGCATTTGGTCATTTAGTTTTATTGGATAACGTACCCTTTTGGACACGATTAAACCACGTTGTTATTATTTGATTAAGAAAGTTTGAAGCCCTTAGTGGCTCGCTGTTGAGGCCAAATACGAAAGGATTGCACTCTATAAGGTTCCGGAGGTGGTCATCATTTTGCTTACTCAAGCCACTATTTCTGATTTCTTAATATCTCCAGAATTTTTAATGTCACCCTTGACATCATAATTATTTTAACCGCTCATGGCACTTTTTTCTTTTATAATTTTATTATCTTCTTCATTTTTATCTCAATTCTTCATATTATAAAGCCCAACCATGGCTTCATTTAAAGCTTTAATGTCGTCCCCAGCGATGCTGAATGGTTCCACCCCGTGTCTGGTCTCACATTCGAAATCATCTACCTCTGATTCTGGCACGTCAATTTGTTTGTCTGTTATGTTTTGAATTTTTGCATATATTTATGAGTTTTTACTTTCTCCTTTAAAATTTTCGAATAAGATTTCCTTTTTTATGTTTTGTAGAGAAACCTGTACGTGACTGCTATCATCTTTTATACGCGCAAATATTATTTTTCTCGTTTTGGTGGGAATTTTAAAATATTTTCGTTTTAGTCATGGGATTTTGATGCCTTTTAGTTCTAAGGAATTTTCTTTGGCACTTATGAGGTTATTATGTAACTTAAACGCGTCCCAGCCAATATTGCCTTGGGACTACATGCAGATTCATTATGATGCCATTAAGAGGTATTTTAGTTGTCCCTAACGTGCAGCGTGCTCCGTGTGTGACGCCAGTTATTAGGACATTTTCTCTGCTTTCTTTATGCATGTCTGTGGTGAGACAGCATTTTTTTTTAATTGTTACTTTGGCACCAGTATCCGCATAAAATTTTGCGCTATCTGATTGCAGTTGATTGCTGCTTAATATTACTGATAGTGGTGTGATCCCAATACTCGTAATACTTAACCTGCGGATAGGTAGGTTCATTTTTTCCTTGATGCTTTCTTCGTCAGCTAAAGTGCTACTATTCATAGGTTTTATTTCAACTTTTTTTTTTGTTACTATTTTCAGCCGTTTGAGGAGCCTGCTCGAGGTCTGTTCCTTTGATGTGTATTTTGTCTGATTCTGCTGGCTCCTACTCTCTTGGCTGCCTCTGTCTCATTTCTACTTTCTATGTTTCTTTCTATTCTCGGGGCCTGCTCGGCGCTTGGGGAGCACAAGTGTCCTACGAGTTTAAAAGTTCCGTGCTATGCGTAAATGTTTTTTCATCAGGTGTTTCATTTGTTTTATTCGGAGGCCTTCTGTCGCTTTAATATTTGCCCCTATTATAATTTCTGTTATAATTATAATTGCTTTTATAATTATTGTAGTTACCGTACTGGTTGTTTTTCAATAATGTTGTTATTTCTTGGGTCACCAACGTTCCTGTTGTAGTTGTTATATCTGTTGTAACTAGCATTATGATAGGGGCTCCTTCTATAATCGTTATTACAGTTTTGGTTATACGTATAAAGGTGGTAGTTATGAATATTTCCATAGTTAAAATTGCTCTCCGTATTTTCCCTGTTACTATTGTTGAATTGTCCGCATTCGTTGCTCCGATTTATTTTCCCATCTTACATTTTATTTATCTTGTGCTGTCTGCGCTGGTGGGTCATTTGCTTTTACATCCGAGTTTTGAATTTTCTCATTCGTCGCGTCTGCTACCAGACTCATACATAAGTTTGTAGCATGCTCTTTATTTTTATTGCAATACGAGCAATATTGATAATCTCCGGTTGTTTTACCTTTTCTGTCGTTTCGCCAGCTTTTTCTTGCTCTTGGTTGCACGCACAATCGTTCGTATCTCTTGTTTTTTTTCTCACTAGGCATACTTGAGCCTCGATTCCTGCTGGCATAATCTGGTATAAGCTGAGGTCGCTTTCTATTTTCAGCCTGGCTACTATAGCTTTTCTCAATGTTTTTGGACTAAGGCAAGTTACCCCGTAGTTATAAGGCGATTGTATACCATATGTGTATTGCCTTAAGGCTTCTTTTTCAGCGCTCTTTTTTAACGCCCACCATTGACTAGAGAGTAGCGTCGTGTTCAAGTCGTAGAGTGTTATTATTTTATCGTACGTTTTCTGCACGTGGCTGCTGTAACAATCTACGAGTTCGCCTTTGTATTGCTTTATGGCTTTTAATTTTGCTAAGAACGTATCAACGCTGCCAATGCTGCTGTATCTGTTTTCCAGTTCTACTAAAAATTGGTCTACAGAAGAGAACTGTGCTAGCCATGGTATGAATTCGACTGCCTTGTCCTTGAATTTATTTTCTAGTGAGCCAATAAAAAACTTTTCGTATAAAGGGCCTACAGTCCATGATACCATTATTACCATTTGCTCAAATAGACGTATCTTAACGGGATCCCATTCAAATGTTAGCATGTTTATTGCTAAGTGGCTTAATGACGATACTGTGTTCTGAATTTGGCGTACGCAAATAAAATTTTCCGTATAATGTGGAGGTACCGTGAATTGGTTTTGGGCATTCAAGTTATTTTTATTCGCCCAACTTGATTCAAATTCCTCTGCAGGATGGGGTTGTCTCGTTGAACTTTGTCTATAGTTATTATTTTTGTAGTTCGTGTCACGAGCAACCTCGTGGCTTCCAAATACTAAGTCCTCTTGAATTACTGGGATTCGTATTTGTGTTTGACGCTGTGTGGTACTTTAATGTGTGGTACGTTTGTTGTAATAATGGATATTTCAATTGTGTAGATATTTAGTTTGTATATTGTTGCACCACCTAAGCAGCTGCTTCTCTTATTATATCGTTTACATTTGTGTTGCATCTAATTTGCGCTTTATCGCTACGTTGATCAGTAAAGGGTTGGCTTTTGTTAGTTGTCGCATTTTCACGCTTGGTATGGAGAGTTAATTTCTTAAATAAGGGAGGCTTACGTGTTTTTGTATGGGATGGAACATCAGCTTCGTTATCGCTTATTTCTTGCTTATGAGATAACCACTTGCGTCTTATGTTTGGCATTAATTTCCTTCATATTTTTAATATAAAAATCACAGTATCACCTAGTTGTCTGTGTTAATCGGTCCCACTGCATGTGCATCTGTGCACCTCTCAACTTCCTGTACTCCTTCTCCCAGTGTATCGTTTGTCTTTACATCACTCATAATGTTAATATCTAGATTCATCTGTAGTTTATTTTGTGTGTTCGTGTATGTACATATATATACATGTTTATTTATATGTGTACATTTTTTTGTTTAATCGCGAAATACTGTCGTTGTTGTATATTTTGTGTTAACCCGATGGATATGCACACTCAAATTAGTATTTTTCAGTAGTCTTTTTTTTCTCGCTTTTGGTTAACTTCTCCTTGAATTTATTAATTAATTTAAAAAATTTTCCATGGGGTATTTGTCGCTCGTATATTAAGTATATGCTTGTGCATGCAATTATGTGTTACAACCAAGGTCCTTAGGATTTGTGATTTAGTAATAATATGTGATATTGTGTTATATATAATAGATGATATTGTGTACATCCATGATTTTGAGTTTAATCCTTCTGTGAGTTGACCTGCCTTCGTTTTTCTCCGTTGTTTCCTACTTTTGAATGATATATCCTGTGTCCCGTCTGACACTTTTGACACTTTTTTTCACTTTAAGATGAACGATATATTCTTATTCTATTCTTTATTTGATTATGTTAATTAATCGAGAGAAAAAATTTCTAAACTTTTTGATTTGCGAGACTAAGTAGATTCTGTGCACACGTTAGACTGTAAAAAATTTTGTCTGTATCTCACTTCTAATACCAGCTGTTACGTGGGTTTTACGGTAAGGAAACAAATAATAGACCGATTTGTGGTTAACTTATACTTTATTGGAATTCCTTATGTTCGAGAGAAGCTGCGCGTGTTCTAATTTCATGGGCGCGGTCCTTCCGCTCTCGTGTCTCTAGCTGATTTTCCCTTTAGTCTCTTTCTTCGCTCTCTCTTTACCATTACTTCTCCTCTCTAGTCCCCTACCTTTTGGGCCCAAGCCAGTGGAGGCGCACGCAAGCATAGGTGTATGCTATCGTACGTAACAGTACCATTGAGACTGTTTTTAATTTACAATTAAATTAATTGTTAATATTAAGAAGCAAACTAGGTTGTATGAAGCATAAGTATTTATTAACATTTAATTTACATTGCATCAATATTTTGCTGCCCTGCTGACAGCCTCTTTAGAATAAGAAATCTACAACTACAATAGAATACAATTTAGTAAAAGTTTAAGAGAAGTAAAAGAATCAATTTACATATAAATATATATATATACAATACTATACCATGTAAGTGCCAAGACAACACTTAACATGAATACCGATGGCGCCTATAATTCCATCAACATTTTGCAACAACTTAACTTGATTCCAATAAAAGTCATGTTCTTAAAAATTCAATTATATGATTATCTTAAAAATTTTGTTGCAAAATGTCGACAAGATTACAGGTACTATCGGTATCTATGTTACAAGTTCTCTTGCCATCTACATAGTATATTATCGTCATAATAAATTTTTTTATGTACATGTGTATATATGTTGATTGTTTTACTTCTTTTAAGCTTTTACTAAATCGTATTCTGTTATAATTAGAGATTTTTAATCCTTAAGAGTTTGTCAGCAGGACCGCGAAATATTAGTACAATGTAAATGAAATGTTTATAAATAGTCATGCTGCACAATACCAAGTCTGTTTCTTAATATTACTTGTAAGGACTGAGAAGCAAGAAAAAGGAGTATATAGTCATGTACAAATTTATTAATATAAGGACAGAGACTGATGAAACAGGAGAAACACAAATTGAATCTATTGTTCAGGAAAAATGTGGTGTTGACGGTGTTGACAAATACATAAATAAAAGGTATCAAAAAAAGTTCTAATTTTTTTAACAAGGAGGGATGGGTATTTACCTCTTTTGTCCCTATCATAAATTAATTCCACAAAAAAGTATAAGTTAATTAAGAGAGTTTAGAGGGTCTGTAAGGGTAAGTATTTCATAATGACCCTACGATAATGTGTCTTTACAATAAATTGTAAGTTCTTGTAAGAAGGTGTGGGAAAGGAACGTGGGGTGTATAAAATACCCCCTATGGTCCTTTTTATAACATATTTTTATAAAAACAGGATGAATTTTTGCATTTTCTGAAAATATTATAAGTTTCTGTGTGGGGTAAGAATGAGATGTAAGGTGACACAAAATTCCCGTGGGGGGCATGGGGATACTTAGGGGCGAAATGTTCACACATGTTTGTTGTGTTTAATATACAAAAATAAAAAAGATTTTTCCTTGTATTGTGAGGGGTTAAGGGGGTTGTGGGGGGCTGTAGCGGACCATGGAGTGTAGGTGAATGCATGGACAATCATACCAAATAACTGTACAATATGGAAATATATGTTCTTCTTTATTATATAGTTATTTGTGTGGGGAATTCTAAATACCCTTCCCTACAGCCCCCCCCATCCCCTCCACAGCCACCGAACATTTTTTCTTGTCCCCCCAGGGACCCCCTACACCATTAATCTTGTAAATATTATCGTCCGATTCATCAATCGCTTTGAAATTGCATTATCTATACTGTAGTAAGTTTCAATTTCTCCAGTTAATTTTTTAAAAATTTTATTATTAAATTAAGAGGTCTACTCATTGTTCGATATAAGAATATCAGTATTCATTAAACAATTGTAAATATTAAAAGATATTTAAAAACATATATTATTTAAGATCAAATTTTAATGAGTGTTAAAAGGTGTTAGTTCCCCCTTTTCCAATTTCGAATAATAATTTCGAAAATTTTTCATCGTTAGAACGAAAACTATTTTTTCAATTTAGAATTTAAAATAAGTTTCATTAGAATGAAGATTTAATCATTTATTTAATTATAATTTTTCTATTACTGTTTTTTAATCACTGGGAGAATCTGACAAAAGTCTCCTCCTAAGACAATTATTTTATTTTCAAAATATTTTTCAGTATCACAAACATCTTTTAACATACTATCAATTATTTTAAATGCTTTTTTATTGAATCTTTAAGTCTTTATCTCAAATGATTAAATTAACTTCTCTTAATTTTTTTTTATCTAATTCGAATTCTAAAAACGCACTCTCTAAATATACTCTCTTAATAATAATTAAGATACAAAGGAAACCTCAAAGTTGATGACTGATTACCCCGTGGACTGATGACCCCATTGAAAGCAAAATTGATGCTATGTCAGTCCATGCCATTGACATGATTTATTTATTTGGAGAAATCAGAAAGTTAATTAACATTATACATAAATAAGTTTTCCCCGACCCTCTGCGACCATCTTTAAATAAACTGTCATTTTTTTGTTAGCAAATAATATTAAATAAATTTTTTCCGGTCCTTATCCACACTTTTATACATTGAGTTAAACATGCCTTTACTTCAACGTATTTCATCATCCTTATTTTCTTTTTTACTCTCCATTATTTTTTGATATCTACTTTATCAAATTTAGAATTTATTATTCAAAATGTAGTACTTTAGAATGTTCACATACTTTATGTATTTTGCAAAGTCATCATGTTTATTTAATTTGATCCAAACTGTTAACTGTGTCTCATGGTTTTTTATAACAGTTTTAATATGATTTTATTTAAATAACAGTTTTTATTTGTTTTCAAGGTGAACAGCTAAATTTAATACTGTATGACTTCTACTGCGAATTGGACATTCTTGTAATCTCCAAGTTGCATCCATTGGACCTACACATCTAGCATCAATGCAACTATTAATACCATTAAATATTTTCTTATCTTAGTCTTCTAATTTTTAAATTTTGATGTATGCTCTGTCACAACCTTTATGTATTGTAACATCGGTGTATCAGTATTAATTTTTTTTTCCCTTTCTTCAAAACTTTCCATGCCGATTTTAGCCATCACTAAACGCAGGGGCCAATGTGCATCTGAAAAGAGGTGAATCACCTACAAGATTTCTCGTAGCTAAGGTACTACGACCATGCATGACTCACATACATGCACGCTGGCTCATGCTGACTGGAAAAGAAATCAAATGAAATACTTTTCGAAGCGTAAAATAATAAAATAACTTTAAATAACTAACAGATGCAAAAGATTAGCTAGAAACAGTTACACTAGTAGAAAAGAACTAATACAAGTAGACTAAGGTAGAGTTCATGGATAGTTGATGAGCAACCACATTATGAGTAATAATGTTAACTACTGTAAGTCTAACATAGCGACATTGTAAGTTTTTCGCTCATTTTTGATACATGAGTTGCCAAGCTACCCTCTTACACCATAGAGATATTATACCATTCGCAAAAACCTAATTTTTGTAATCTGGACAGATGTTGCTACTTTTCAATATGTAAAGAAAAGCTAAAAGGTTGAGCCAACTGTCAACAATAGCTCCTTTTCTCTTTTTCTGACTTAGATATGTCGAAAGAGAGAGTTTGTACGATCGAGACAACATAAGTAACGGAATTTTCAAATCCCCAGAATACCACGTGTCGATATCCTCTCCAAAGAGTAAGCAAAAGGAAAAATGAGAATTGATCCCACTACTAACATTCCAAAATATATTCGTAGCTAACAATAAATTAAAATGACTGACAAACTTAGCTAAATTAGCTAACAATGGGTCGTGATGAACACCTGATTTGTATTTGGACCACAACTACAGCTACTTTAGAGATAAGTGGTTGGACTGCTGTCAACAGTTACTCTTTCTGACTATCAACTTGTTCGATTCATGTATCTGGGAACTCTTATAACACTTATTATAGTTATTAATGTGTAAAAATTATTATTACTAACCCTATCATAAATATGACAACGCAGTAAACGATTATTTAGTCAACACCTACATGAAATACTGGGCAATTTTCACCGCTCTTGTTGCAACAAATTTGACTGAATGAACAAACAATGCTTAGTCTAAGTAAATTTTAGCAATATGTCATTTATATGTTAATATTTAATAACATGAAATATTTTTAAGATCTTGATGTTAAAAAGAAAGGAAAGGTGCAAGTAAGTGAATCACCTTCCCCTCTCTTGAAGCATGTAGGAAAGCTAGCCAGAAGTGGGAAGTGCCAATTTTGAGTGGCTAAACTAGAGCAACTCCAGCCAATTAGATCTTCGGCTATTGTCATTTCCCCCAAAATTTTCGGTGGAAAGCTTTCCTGTGTCGTTTTCCAGCCAGCGCGTGGTTGAGGTCCGCTACTTTTTATAAAAAGGCCCAGAGGCCCCGAGAAAAGCACTTGTTTCGGCTCAACGATAGCCCTTCAAAGTAGACTGAATAGTAAGAGTCCGCCCCTGCAACAACCCAGTCTAATGCGAAGTGAGGAACAGTTACAGTTTAATTTCACCCTCGAACGGTTGACTAGGTAGCTAGAGTCCGCCTCTAATATCTCACGGTCCTCCACAAGTGCGGTGTTGAATCTTTGATCTCGGACGCCCGACGCTGGTTCACTCTGTTGTACGTTTTATACTGAAAATAAGATTAAGTCAAATTTGAATACTTAAGTGACAAGTATTTTTATTTTTTCCTTTCAGTTTTAACGAGGACGTGTTTTGTTATAGTTTGAAATTAAGTATCGGTAAAACACCACAAACGAGATTAAATAAAAAGAATTATTCCTCACGTAAAGTCTAGGGCAATCACATTTACTTTGAATGGTACTGGTGGATCCTAGACCAGTCGCGAAATTAGACTATTTTACCCCCTTGCGTAACCTCTCAAGTGTAACTACCTTTGCTCGTTACGGTACTGGTAACCTCTAGATCGCGAACGATATACTATTCGACACATTGCACCAGGTATTCTCGATAAATCTGAGGCGCGCCATAAACGAGTACATCGCCTTAATGCTTGACAACCACGTCAATTAAATCAAAACGGCCGTTCTCGCTCCTTTTCAAATACTCGAATAGAAATTTAACATTCCTTTGGCCCTGCGTTCTACCTATGCGCCCAGTGCGAGTCCCGAGTTATTAAGCGAAAGCTTAGACTTGAACAATACGTTGCGCTGACGTAACAGTGTATAGTCATAACAATATTTTATGCTTTAAACAGCTGCACACAATTCGCTGTTAATATGACATGTATATTTCTTTAAAAAAATGTATTATACGGTGCGGCCATTGAATTATCCACAAAAATTTTACTTTTTCTCTAAATTTCTTAAATATGTTGTTGAGAAGTATTATTTCTTCTTCTATATTTAGGGTAACCATACGTTTCAAATAAAGTTACGTTTGTTAAAGATTTAGGAAAATTTTTTGTACATTTTTCATTAATTATACCAGGACTTTGTTGTGTATAAGGTCCATAAAACATGTGTTTAATCACTAATTTTGTGAGCTTCGTATTACCAGAAGGAACTTCAGCTGAAATAATTGCATCAATTTGTTCAGGTGTAACATTTTTTTCATCAGGATGCAAAGTTATTTAAATATGTGCATGAGGTGGACCACATTTTTAAAATTCGATGGTATCGACGTACGCTAATACTTTATCGAATATATTGTTTTTAATAATGTCATCCAAAACTGACATTAATTTCAAGTGAAATAGTCTAACAGTTGAGTTTGGGTATCAGTTGGTGTTGTTTTTTTAGGAAATTTCGATAAAATTAAGTTTAATTTTTTCTATTTAGGATTGCATGTTACTGTTATAAATAAATCTGGTCTACCACATTTCCTCATTTGGAATATTGCATCATGATAGTGTTTCTGCATATATCTTGGACTTCCAACGTATGTAGATGAGAGTATAAAGAAATTTCCAATGTTTTCCTTTGTCTAGAAATTTTTAGAAATGTTGGATGTACTATTAATAATTGCATCTAATAAACCTTGATAATATTATATTCCTAAATTTTTTTGAGTATGTCTTAAATAATTTAAACGGTTTTATTAAATTGTAATGTAAGAATAAATAAAAATTTTTTGTGTCAGTTGTCTCCCGTGTAATAATAGATTAAAATTTTATTTGGTCTGTAAGATAGGCAGTAGGAATAATCTTATAAAATGGTTGGTTTTTTCCTCTTATTTAAGTTATTTTTCAATTCACCAGTCCTACATGTTTGATCTCCTAAGGAAAAAAATAATGGAATTACCATGGAATCGATAAAATAAGACAGTTTATTTGAAAATGTTTCTTTATCCACAAAACTTTGTATTTTAAGTGACGT
Source organism: Copidosoma floridanum (assembly GCF_036245765.1). Taxonomy (NCBI): domain Eukaryota; kingdom Metazoa; phylum Arthropoda; class Insecta; order Hymenoptera; family Encyrtidae; genus Copidosoma; species Copidosoma floridanum. The sequence goes on from NW_028321911.1 coordinate 7,592,368, forward strand.
ACCATAAGTCCGTAGGTTATTCATTATTTAAAAAATAATTGTCTCAATTCTTTACAACTTAAAATATTTATTTCTAACAATAAAATCAACATAAAAGTTCTATTTTTCCATGACATTTTTGAGTATCATTAATCTTGTTCCAGAATAAAAATAGTCTTTATCTTACAAAAAAAAATTTTTTTGAACAATTTATTTCTATCTGTTTGATATAATTTATTATCTAGTGAGTAGAAACAGCGATTTTCTATGACTCTGGATTGTTGATCTAGTATAAGAGTTGAAACTTTGAGATCACTACAAAACTTTCCATTGTTGTTTCACGTAGTCTTTTTTCTCCGAAACTATCTGTAAATTTTTATAGATCTTTTTTAGTTTCGTAGAATAAGCTATTGGAATAGGAGCGTACGAATTTCCGTTGTGAATCAGAACTGCTTTGAGACTTCGTTTTGATGAATCAATAAAAAGTCTCCACTTTTCGTCCTTGTAAATATTTGGTTTTAACTCATCAACTAATTATTTTACGTCAGAGCAGAATACCAGTGAGTTATCCTCATCTTTGGTGAAGAATTTTCGAAACTCCTTATCTCTATCACGATAAACGTAAGCACTAGTTCCTTTTGATAGCAAATTCTTCTTCTTCAGTGCTGCTGCCAGGTATTCAGCTCCATCTTTGGGTAAACCAAGATCTCGGATCAAATCATCCAATTCTTCTTGGGTAAATGTTTGAGGAGCACTCCTCTTAGAGACTGGTGAGTAATCGTCTTCCTCGTCATCTTCCTCACGTTCTTCTTCGCAAAACTCATCAGTTTGCATTGCTTCCTCTTCGCAAAATTGGTCAACATCCATGGTTTCTGGAGCTCTTGTTTTGTTTGAGGCTACTATTTTTTCAGATCTCCTAACTTAAGAAACATTAGCGTACGAAACTTTAGTTTTCGTAGCTGTGGTAAGACCTGTTGTGTTTGTCATACAGAAATAACAGTTTTCACGGCATAATGAAGCAGACCATAACATTGGCTTCGTGAATCTCAAAATCTCTTTTTTTCTAGTCTTACCCCATCGTGTCAACATCGTATAACACGAACTGCAAACTGTATGTGGCATCCAGTTCTCATTCTGATTAGAAATTTTCAACTCGTAGCACTCTTTGTAAAGCAACTTCAATTCATCAGAAAGAGGCCTCTAGTATTTAGATACTTCAAATTCACATCACGTAAGGACTCATTGCTTGTGCCTGTAACCAGGGCACCTCCACGTGGTGACTGTGGGCAATGGATCCATTTTTTCAATGAAAAAAAAAAACAGATTGTTTTCATCAAATTTTACATAAGTTTTTATAAGTTTAAATTCAAGTTCAACATTATAAAAATAAAACTCAGAAAAACTGTTTTTGTTACTGTATGATTTTAGAAATTAAAATATTTACTTACATACTGTAAATAATAAGATAGAGATTAACTATACTAGAATAGTAATATAATAATGTATACCTGGTGGTTGAATAATTAGATTAGATCTTACAATCATACAATCACTACATGTATGTTTGTTAGAACGATTAAACACTCAAGCTGATAACGAAATAGTATTTAAGATAAAAACAGTTAACAATTACTTATAACTTATAACAATGTGAGCTACAATTTTAATTATTTCTACTTTTCTTTGAACGTAAAAACATTTTATCGGTATTATTTATCTTTTTAAGGCCAGTTTTTAGTCGTTCTTGTTTTTTCGTAACTACTGATTTCTCCTTTTTTCTTAATTCTTCGAGGTATTTTAAATTTAACTCCTTTTTTTGTCTTTCTACTTCAATATCTTCAATTTCAACAGTACTTGGTTTCTCTAGTTCTTTATCATTTTTATTACCTTCGTTTTGAAGAGGCCTCTTTTTTTGGCTGTTATGCATTTCCTTCCTCGAAGACAAGGTTTTCTTCTCAGATTTTTTCTTAGTTAGCTCACTTTCACTTTCGTATTCTTTTTTCTTGCATTGATCTTTTTTCTTCTAATTTTTTTTTTGTACCTCAGGCTTTGAGTTTCGCAGATTCGCATAATACGACGTCACATATTCTTTGTACTGATTTTGTTTTAGTTGGTATGTTTTTTCGTGTTCACGTTGACAAATTCTGTAAGTTTAAAAGTTAATCATTATCACTTATTTGTTATCATAATGTAGGAAAGAGAACATGGTTCTTTCCGATCAAACCAGGAGAGAAAATGATTCTTTCGTCACTATTTCTGCGGAGTGGGAGAAAATATTTTCTCTCCTGGTTGATGGGAAGAAAACTTAAATATTACAGAATTGTTACAGAAAATATTGCATGCAACTTGGGAGTATGGTTTCCTATCTCGTAAGCACTCGTTACGCTCTAGTCATCGGCTTTGCTAAAAACTTGTTCACTTTGTCTGTTGTATTTCTGCACTCGTGTGGACAATCTGCACTTGTATTTGGGTCCACTTTCAACTTGTGTGTGAAGATCACTATTCCGCAAGGAAATCGCATTTTTTTCCTAGTGGCACAATGTACTACTATATATACTTTAAACTTTATCAAATTTATATTTAAGAAAAAGTATTCACCAAAAATATTGTCATAAATATTTATTGGTATGGGTACCTGGTTATTTTTCCATGTCAGTGACATATGTATCAATTTGTCTTTACCTAAGATGTCAATTATCAATGCTTTCACCATATTCTTTGGTTTTTTTACTGTAGGTATCTCGATACAAATTTAACTTCCATTTCTGAATTATAATTTCTGACATATTTGTCAATGATACCTAGAAACATAAAAAATTAGTATATTATAATACTACTGAAGAAAATGCAATTACCTTTCCAAGTAGTGATCTTTACACATGAGTCGAAGGCGTAGCCGAATACGAGTGTGTTTTGGCCACACGAGTGTAGAAATACAACTGGAAGGACTAGGATATGAGGTGCCTTAGTGCTAATAGTTATATTTATTTACCAGTGTAGTGACAAAAATACACGAGTTTTCTGCAAAGTCGATGATGACAGCGTAACGAGCGTGTACGAGGTAGGTAAGTATACTCTTGAAATGCATACCACGTTTCTCGTAATAAGGAATGAAATCTGAATTTTCTTCTTCAAATTAAATTATGAAAAATTTTAATTACAACCGATTATGCTTATACTAAGATGAAAGGTTATAAAAACTTACAAAGCTTAAATCAGCGTTACTTTCATCAGTAGCATCAACTTAACATGTATCTGTACGTTTGTCCCAACAGTAATCAAACTTTTTTTTTGTATAATTATATTGCTGAAATTACAATACGTATTAATATTTTTAACATTAAAGTTTGTAATATTTCAATCTTTAGAATTTACTTGCATAAACATTTTAAGTTTGCAATATTTCTGCGATTAAAATCATTTTTTCCATGTCCTCCACTGATACTGAAAAATGATTATTTCCCATAAATCTATGAATGACAAATTTAACATTAATACTTGAATGAAATTGACCTCCTTTTTGTTAGTAGATAACACTTGCATAGCTGCTTTTGATTTTCTACTATGGAAACTGTACTGGATAGAATTGTTTTCGTTTCAGATTTTTGGATTTTTCTTTGACCGTAAGAACAAGTGAAAAAATAAGTGTAATTTAAGTTACTTATATTGTACTGTATTAAATCAAAATTGAGATGTATTTAAATATTACTTTGATCCAATTTGTTCTTATTAACAGCATTCGTTTTCGTCAGTGTTGCTCAGTCTCTCGTCACTTTCAAAACTAGTATTTTCTCTTTTATCAATGTCACTGTGTTCACCACTTGTGCTAAGATTACACTTATTATTGATAAATTGCTTTTTGATAAAAAATTTTCTCATTTTCTGCTTTATCTACTATCTTTCCAATCTTTTTCTTTCTCTTATTTGCTTCTTCATAATTTTTTTCCTTTCTAATAGTACTTACGTATTTATCAATTCGTCATGCGGAGACAAAACTTCATCAACAGTAATAGCATATGAATCAAGCGATTCCTTGTGACCTAAGAGAATCGTCAAAATATGAGTTTTGCTACCAGGGCTATTATTAAGCTTAAGAGACTATTTAATAGCACCAGCCAGATAGCGCATGTGTACGGCAAATTCTGCTGTTACTAACGAGGGGGCAGTAAATGTCCAAATGTCTTAAAAAACGCGAAAAAGTTAGATATACATCTTTTTTTTTTTATATTATCGGACGAGACGTCCGGCTCCTAATACGGGCACTACTCTGAACACTGAGAACTTGGGCGAGGGTAAGAGAAGAGGGATGGGAGTCCTCCTAGTGAAGGGAGGGGGTAGGGGGTGAATAGGCAATTTTACTGCGAGAAAGCCACCCATCCCCTTTACAAGGAGCACTGCGTGGTGACAAAGCACATGTAAAAGTCACAGAGGTACTTGCTCAACGTTTTGCACTGGCCAGTAATCGAATCATGGTCTCCCGCGTTGCTGACCCACAGTCACCCACCCGACAATGAAAGAAACGTATGATACATTTATTTAAACGTGAAATTTAAGCCGTGTGTACGCAAACGTATGCAATCGATACATGCGCTTAACACCAATCGATCAAGAAAAGAGGGTTATAATACTTGTAGGCTCATTACTAATGAGGGTAATTTATCTTTTGACATATGATGCACACACATTTTTAATTATTCGCATACACATGAAACCACACTTTCATAAATCCGTACATACTTCATTGTTAAATCCACTTATACTGTTTTACTCCTTGATACTGAAACTTACAACTTTCTTTTAACACCTTGCAAGCATACCAGAAATTTTCACATTTTGCTTTTCCGTCCTTGACATCTTCCATGGATACCGTACTTATTTGCTTCGTTCTTATCCATAATATTAAAGCAAACTTTTAGGACATTTTACAATTACTTTTTTTTAATTATTATATTACTGTAGTAGATTATTTTCTTCAACGCGTTGTCAACTTTTGCGTCAAAGTTTTTTCTATTTTATTGTAGCTTTATTTTGTTAATACGTTAAGTTTACATCATATATATGAACAAAACATGAAGCAACCTTGGGTGATGTATCAAAGCGATTGATATGAAAAGTGATAAAAAAAATTGTTATCGACTGGTTACACTGAGGCAACGAACAAAATCCATTCCTGTTGTTAGTTGTTCCATCAGTTTTGTAATTTTTAATTGAGTGTGTTACGGAGAAATTTGCGACGTACTATAAAGAAACAGATCATCAAAAAACCAAGAAAGCACAGGATTTGGAAATATGAGTCGTCCACTAAATGAATATTCCAGAAGCGGACTATACAGATACTTGAAACGCATGCATTTAATGGAGAAGATTACTGTAAGCAGTTCTGATACATCCTTTGATGGCTCTACTAATTTACGAATAAGTATTTTATTGCTCAAAATTTTATTCTGCTATTTCTCATTTTCATGAAAAAACCATTTAGAGAGCTTCGACGGCTTGGTGGTAAGTGTGCCAGCCTTGTAGTCGGAGAAACTCTTAAGGAGTCGTGGGTTCAAGTCCCGCCAAAAAATATCGAGATTATTATTTGGGATTTTTAAATGGGATAAGTACCTAGGATGCCGAAAAATTAATCCAATTTTTCAGAAAAATAGTGTATTTTCTGGTGATTTCTGGACCTTCAAGGGACCCCTTTTAAAGGAAAAGACAATTTTATCGGTAAAGTCACTATCAGTTTTTAAAAAGTCGGTACATAGAGTTAGACGGTTTTTTAGAAGAGATCCGATCATCAAACTGGATAATAGCTAATGTACGCTTGAGACGATCGCAGCACCCTGTAAGGAGGGTAGTTATACAAAAAATTAAGAAGGATAACAGATGTTAGGGATGTGAGATACGTAAAATCCTGCAAATGGGTATACTATATAATAACATTTTTTTGAATCATAATTGTAATTTAAATTTGAATAAAATTTAACATGAGCGCTATGTTGAGTCTGAGGAACTGTTGACTAGGAAAAAATATGATGATTTTTTTCATTACTAGATGAGTCGGAATCATCTGCAAGCAGTAATGTAAGAACTACATACTGTTGGAGAAATCGCGTGATAAGGACCTCGGAACGATGCATTCGAAGTAAATAAGTCAAAAAATACCTAATATACAATAGTATTATGTAAAGTACAGTGAGGAATATTTCTCACTGTAGGAAATTTCCTTGGATAACTTTTTTACATTTGAAAGAGAAAAATGATCGTGTACAAAATATATATGTATTCAATATCAGATATCGGATCTTTCCGATTTCTCTTGAACTACCAATATTTTTTTCAGCACGTTTTGTAATTTAAATAGTAACGATTTAGTATTAAATTTTAAAATCCTGCATAAACTTTTTTTTTTTAAACAATTTTTCATTACAAATTTTTCTAATTTTTTTTTAATGTAGATAAAATACAATAAACGAACAAGATTATGCTCTTCAAAATTATGATATCAGTTGTAAAAATAATGACGATTTAGATCTACAATCAAATTCAAGTGCAAGTGACTCTGAAGAGAGTTTAGTTGAATCTGCCGAAAGTAGTCATACATAAATTTCATCAGATGCACCCAGTGAAGATTCAGACACAGAAAGCAATAATGAATTTGATGAAGCCAATAAGTCCATATACGTTGGTGCTCCATTAACGGTAGCGGAAAGTTAAATATTTGTGTTCACAATAGCTATTTCTTTCAATATTTCAGGCTCACTTTTAGCGAGTATATTAAGCCTCATTGCGATGCATTGCATTAAGCCCAATAAGTGTGCAAAAACGGTCTACAAACTAAAAATTTGTTTGCAAGTATGGATTACCCTCTAAAGCGTCACTATTATCGTAGTAATTGTTTCAAAAAATTAGAGTGTACTTCTGAATTTTGTTCTGAATGTAATAGAAAAACAGTAAAAATTATTTTTTAGAAATACCTATCACAAGTCAGCTAGAATTCATGTTTAAACGAAAAAGCTTTACAGAAAATTTAAAATTTAGATCTTCGAGAAAAAAACAAAATAAATGTGATTATGAAGATTTATATGACGGATCAATATATAAATTTCTTCCAAACAGATTCACTCAAAATGAGAATAATCTCACTTTCACTTGGAATACTGATGAAGTACCGATTTTCAAATCATCAAAAATAAGTATTTGGCCAATGTATTTAATGATCAATGAATTACCTCATAAACGACGAGTAAGGAAGGAAATTATGATTGTTATTGGAATATGGATTGGCAAAACAAAGCGTTCTCTAAGATTATTTACATGAGTATTCGAAAATGATTTAAGAAAATTGTATAAAGGTGTGAGTTTCGAAATTCCTGACTCTGAAAATAAAATTCTTGTAAGATGCATGATTATAAGTGGTAAGTGGTAAAAATTTAGCCAAACAAGCTTAGAAGACAGGAATAATTGTTAGTGGTGTAAAAGGACCATATTCTTTGAATTTAATCATTAAAAGTCATATAAAATCAACGGCTATTGATGAAATGCACCGTGTCTTTCAAGGTGTTATGAAGAAATTAATGACACTTTGTTTTGACAAAGAAAGTCGTACTCATCCATTTTATCTATTTGCTTTTGTAAACATGGTCTATGAAACAATAAAAAATATTAAAAGGCCTTCGTTTGTACAAAGAAGTCCAAGAAAAATTTGAGAATATGCTTATTGGAAGTCTTCTGAATTGAAAATGTTTATATTATCTTACAGCTTCTTAATATTAAAATATTTAATGAAATCTGAGTACTTTAATATTTATATATAACTTGTAAACGCTATTTCACTATTAGAGTTATCAAGCATCAGTGAACAAGTGATAGATGACGCAAGATTTACATTAACAGAATTTTTAAAACAATTCGATTTGTTACATGGAAAAAAGTACATAACATGTAATATTCACTTACTATTACACTTACCTAATCAAGTAAAAAAATTTGGGCCTTTTTGGATCATGAGTTGTTGTTTTTTTTGGAAGCTTAAACGGAATTTTGAAGGTGTTCGTACATGGCTCTAAAAAATTCGAGCTTTAAATAAGCTCTTTCATAATTAGTTTTCTAAATTTGGCTGAAATAAAAGAAAAATTTTTATAACCTGAGACTGATGCATCTGATTTTTGTAAAGTGTAAAGTTGATTTATAAAGATATTTTTATTGTTGGAATAACTAAAGAACTACAAGATAATTTAGAAGATATGATTAATTTATTAATTAGAAAACATATTTACTTTGACAAGTGTCACTGTTACTTATTTAGTAGACTTTAAAGCCATTCAATTTAAAATGAAACGACTTCATATGCTAAAAATAAAGAAATGATATCCTCATGTATTCAATATAAGTGAAATGATAATATTCATATTGAATTAATCGGTTTATTATGGGATGTCAATGCTTATTTTATTCCATAGGTCAAAATTGCACTGCCGAATTTAAAAGTTACGCAGTAATATTGAAATGTAATGTGAAAGAAATTTCTTACTGTTGAGAACTTGATAATTATTTACCTTCTACTTTCAGTTGTGAAAAAACAGACGAATTAACTGTTATAGAAGTTAAAGATATTGTAACTGTTTATTATTTTTATGTAGTCAATGAACAATTGTGTGTGACTGTAAGATTGAATAATCATGAGTTGGAATAAAAAAAAGTACAAAACCTGATTCATTTATTATTTTATATTACATACAAAGTTATTTCATTCAGAGAAAATTTCCATTTGTTAACTCAAAACAATTTTTAAAAGTGCGTTGAATTCTAAAACCTTTAAAAAAGCTTTATTTCGGTAACGTTTAACTTAAATGCAACTTTAAGAAGTCTTTGATAAGAAAATGTGTTTTATCAATTAAAAAAAAAAGCTACAAAAACTATTTAAAAAGTTGTAATAAGGTTTTAAAAAGGTTTTGTTTCAATTTTTTACCAGTAAACAGGACCAAAATTTTAAATTTGAAAAAGTTTTGAAATGTTGCGCTTAAAACGTTTAAAAAAACTTATACAAAACAAAACTTTAAAAAAAGTTTTTCCAAGCGAAATTTTTATTTTGCGGGAAGCTGTTTATGTTAACAGGTCGAGATGTCTGGTTAAGAACCATATTCACATAATGCATAGCTACAAGTGAGCAGGATACAATCACATAGCTGACAAGTGCTCTAGCAATTTCTGCTGTGAATACTGTGTGGAAAAATGTATCAGTAATAAATGCACAAAAAAAGACAGTGGTAGTTTTACATGCTGCAACTGCAAGATAGCGAGAATTACTGCGAATCACGCACATTCAGCCTTTGACAAGACGAAATATCTAATACATCAGAGAAAAATGAAACGCAGAATCAGTAGAATTGGTTATAGACCCGTACAACAATAATTGATGTTATATTGGCCACATTAATGCTTAGTCGATAGCACCACATTTCTTGGACATTTTGAAAATTATTACGGATCATTAGCTTTATCTCCTTACAATTTCAGAGTCTTGATTAAAAATAGAGACGTTTTCCACTGCCAATAATGTCGGCATAGACAATTACACACTGTTGAGAGCAAACCGTATTGGCAGAGATCGTGGTGGAGTGGAGTTCTATGGGCACAGTTCCATTCCCTGCAGAGTGCTGTGTCTTGAGGAGCATCCAGTGATTTATGCTAAAAGATCGGAGTATCTGATCTCGAGCCACTACTCTTCTCACGGATGCACCACGTGGGAGATTGACACAATACGATAGATTGTATATATGTTAAGACTTCGATCAAGTTCATAGATATACACAGGTGCGGTATCCGAGTGTTTCACGACACGATCTTGTTCTTGTCTCTACGTCGATAAAGGTCCCACAGTTTACTGGACCTATGGGGTGGTGAGAATGAAGCGCAGTATGAACGCTGCTATCCAATTTGTCGTGGGACTCAGAAAGAGTGATCATATAACACCTGCATACAAACGCTCAGGAGTTATGCCCCATAATGTTTGACGTGATTTTATGTATATCTGTTTGCTGTGCTAGGTGTCAAAATCTGGTGAGCTGGCATACCTGGTAGATAAGTTCAGTTACAGACCCATGCATAGGGTGGGCTACAAAATAGCGTCATCACTTGAACATTTTTGGGGCGCGGACCGATGTTAATATTGACCATTATGTTAACGTTGCGATCTAGGCAATGTACATAATGTATTCTACCGTTGTTACGAGCCTAGCTTTAAAGGATTCTGAGCTCTTAGCTCTATTTTGATAATAAATTCTTATTCTGACTTTAATTCTTACGTGTCCTTTCCAGCCAAGCAGCTGAGGGTACTGCACGTTCCGGATTCCACAAGCGGTACGTCATGACGTAGAACTTGCCCTCAGAGAAGTTTTCAGCGTCTCGATAAGCGCAATCAGTCGACTACTCTGGTGGCCCTAAACATTGCAAATCAACGTATTCAAGTATTAAGTACCTGTTCACAGGACATTAAAGAAAAACATAAAAGAAATCAATACGCCCAAAGGCCGCACTTACATCAATCGATCGACGCCTTCGCCTAAGCATGGAGCGTCTCACTGGGCAGCCTATCGCAACAACCTTGCACGAAAGAGTGTGCTTGACTAAAAAATGCATCGACGGTACAACTGAGCTACTGTATTCTATTACAGCTTCTTTTTGATTAGCGCGCCCAATTTAAAATGGAGTACAATCCACTACAAGGTCCAAACGACTTTACATATCATCACAATACAGTAGTAGTCACAGATGTACTAACATATAGTAGGGCACATAATGATTATTAATTTTCTTATACTGCAATACACGCAAAAAACATCTTACTAAATAATTTATGGAATAAGTGACAGTCGCAATACATGAGAAAACTCGTTATCTCAAGGTAAACAAAAGTGACTCCCCAGCTAAGTTGATCCTAAATATCTTTTAAATTGAGCATAAAGATTGCAACTGCTGCTAGAGAAAATACAAAGAAATGCTATCAAGGATTTAAAATAGAAGTCAAAGATCTATCAATTCGTTGATTTTATTTTAATTACTCCCTTAAGTACTTCACCTATACGACTTTCTCTGTTTGGCTACTGTTATCCCCATATTTTTTATTTTACGGAGAACAATTTTTTGCTCCAAAGTTTCTGTTATTATTATTAGTTAAAAATTTATCACCACTTTTTATGTTTTCTTTTTTTTAATTTCTACAGCTAGAATTATTTCTTTGTCTACTAAACGCTCCATTGTAAAATGCTAGGCTTCTTTTATCGACTTCAACCTCTTACACCATGAATCTTTTGTGCACTTCTTTCTGCTCAGCAAAATTTCTAATTCTTTTTATTCTTTGCGTTTTTCCACAATATTTTATTGCCACTTATAGAATGATGGCAATATTTTTGATAATGTGAATACCATTTTCAATAATAAACTCATTATACTCATTTGTATTACTTTTTCCTCAGACTTTTTTTGACAACGATGCCTATCCTTAGATATCTTTTATTCGCGAAAGCACCTTCTTGTGCCGTGCATGTGTTAAATGTTCCTAGTGCATGTCTGGTGCAAACAACGTTTTGAGCTTGGTGATGCTCCATTAGTAAAACAATGTGGATTAAGTACTTACTTAGACTTTTCTATCCTGAATATTTGTACTCTTTTAACACAAAATTTTTTCCGTGTGGTTCTCACAAAAGTAAAAGCGCCAGTAAACCAAGTCATAGTTACATGACCAGACCATAGAAGGCACTAAAGCTATATCGACATTATTTCTAATTGGCCAACCGCTTAGTTTTAACCAGAGTGCACGTTGCACTGCATTAAGTAGGTCTTTTTCTGCAAAGGCTGCCCAACTACACGCAAGTGATATTTATGTGAATATAAAAGCGTTAGTATGATTGTGAATATATGTATTTGTTGAGTAAATTGTACATTTATACCAATGAATATATATGTATACGTATGAGAAATGGACTCGTGGCGCCATCTCTGGTCAACAAAAGTTGTAAGATATTTGCGGACGCTTGGCGCTTGAACTTGGGCGAAAGATAGATCTCGTCTGTCCGTCGAAGCATGCGGTCATGCATGCAAGCAGCCGTTTGTCGTTATCTGTGATGTGTATAGTTCTTATAAGTATATTCTCCTTTCAATAAATATTATTAAGTATTACAAGGTGTGTTTGCTCATTTTCTAATCCACGAAATAAATCCTTCAATTTATTAACATGGTATTAGAGGTCTGTGATTACGTGTGATTAAAGTGTAAATCACACACTGAAAATCGAGAAAAAATTCTTGCGAAAGTGTACCGTTGTTATTTATGTGTTCCATTCAAGTTTTAAAAATTAAAGAGATTATATGCAAGCGATCCCAGATTAAATGGGTGTCAATCCAACACTGAGAAGTTAAAGAAAAATTTTGGTAAATGAAATCAAAGGTATACTGCTGCTGAAAGAGTATATTTTCAAGGAGACAGAAGAGAGGAAATGAGCAATTCCAAAATGGCAGAAATTTCTATACCTGTGTTTGATGGCCAAGATTATGTACATTGGAAAAACAGAATAACAATGTTTTTAAGGTTAAAGAAATCTGCAACGGTGATAGATAGAGAAAAATTATTGACGGACAAAGAAGACGAATGGGCCGAGAACGACTTGGAGGCCATGAATCATATTTACAGTGCTATTTCGAATAAGCAGCTGGAATTTGTTGGTGATTTGGACACGGTACTTGAGATTATGAAAAAGTTTGATACTATGTATCTAAAGGAATCAACAGCCTTGCAGATTATATAACAGAACAAGCTGGAGAAAATCGGGTTAAAAGATTTTCAAGAATCATCAGTCTTTATAAGTGAATTTGAAAAATTAGTGAACGAGTTGAAATCAGCTGGTGCTACAGAGAATGAAAAAGGAAAGTTAAATTATTTATTGAGAACATTGCCAAAATCGTATAGTTATATTGGCGATTTAGTAGACACGGTAAAATCGGAGGATCAAACAGTTAGTTATGTGATCGATAAAATAAAAATGTTGAAAATTAAAAATAAAAGTGAAAGTACTAGTGTAAGCGTAAAATCGAATGCTTTCGTGTCGAAATCAGAAGGTCACGAGAAACAAGAAAGAAAACAAGACAGATCCTGTTACAGCTTTGGTGAAATTGGACATTTCAAGAAAGATTGCCTGAATGTAAACAATGCTGGCTATGGAGGCCGAGCACAGAGGGGCAGATGCCAACAATTTCGTGAAAACAACACGCAATAAGGAGCATCAAAAGGCTGAGGTAGAGGCAGAGGCTCAAGCAGACAATGAGGCAGAGACTACGCGTCACAACAAGAAATGTGGCAGAAAGGCAACAGCTCGTTCAGCGCTATCTCTGTGAAGATCGTCCAGTCTACTGCGATGCATATCCAAACTCAAGGTAAACGTATTGACTGGCTTTTAGATAGTGGTTGTACTGATCATGTGGTAAATCGAGATGATGTTTTTGTTTATTTTATTAAAATAAGAAATCCAGTTAACGTCAATATAGAAGATGGTAGAAGTTTAAAAGCGACTAAAATAAGAAAAAATTTCGAGTTATTTTAAAGTGTACAATAAACAAGTAAGAATTAAAATGTTTAATGTGAACTATGTTAAAAAAATGAAAGAAAATTTATTAAGTTTATTGAAAATTACAGATATAAGTAGAGTTATTGCTCAAAATAATATGGCAAAAATTTGTAATAGTGGGGGTGCGTTTTCAGGTATCACGTATAAAACAGATAAATTGAACAGAATATGAAGTAAAATTCGAAATGAACATAAGATTACCGTTAATACTATGAGTACCGAGAATAATGCTAAAATTACTTTAAAGGAAGAATGGCATCGTATTTTGGGACATGTAATTTTTAAATATTTGAATGTTCTATGTAAAAATGAACCAGCAGAACGTATGCCAAAAGAAATTAAGAGTAACTTGATAAAATGGTCTATTTGTATGGAAAATGAAATGCACAATTTACCATTTAAAAATAATAGACAAAAGGCCTGGAAAATTTTAGAAATAGTATATACTGATCCAAATAGGCCTCATAATACTACTGGATTAAATGGGGAAAAACATTTTTTAACTTTTATTGACGACTATAGCAAAATAGCCAGAGTATATCCAATTAAATCAAAAGATCAAGTCTATGACTGTTTTGTGTCATATATGAATAAAGTTGAAAATATTACTAGAAAAAGAATTAAAAATGAAGGTGTGATAATGGTAAGGAATATACAAATAAAATAATTTTTGGTCTAGTAACAGGAAAACGAATAAGTCTAGATGCATGCCCACTGTATGTGCACGAATTAAATGGTACTGCTGAAAGATATAATGGGAGCATTATGGGCATTGTTAGATGTTTGTTATCTGAAGCTAGAATAAATAGTTGATTTCATCCAGAAGTTGTATGCATGGCAGCATATTTAAAGAACAGGACACTTGCAAATACTGATGACTCAAAAACTCTTTTTGAGTTTTTCTTTGGTATAAAACCTAATGTTAAACATTCAAAAATGTATGGAAGTAGGGTATTTGTACGTATACCTGAACAGAAAAGGTGGTCGAAATGGGATAGAAAAGCAGATTGAGAAAGTCTTGTAGGTTATAAAAATGTAGCATATCAAATTTTGATTAATTGTAGAGTTATCGTAGCAAAACATGAATGTCATTGAAAAAGATGAATATTGTATTGGATTAAGGGATAATAATGATGATGAATCAAAAAATAAAAATGAAATTGTAGATAACAAATCCGAGTCAAGCGACTAATTTGAAGATGCTGAGTATGAAAATGACAATGATATTACTAAAAGAGAAAATGAATATCAAAATCAAAAAAACAATAATGTTAAGAGTAGATCGAAAAGAAATGTAAAGCGTCCAGAAAGATATGATGATAAGTATGTATATAATACAATTTATGTTAATTATTGTAGTGCAGAAGATCCTTAAAGTTTTGATGGAGCTGTAGGAAGTTTTTAATCTGATAATTGAAAAAATGTGATGAAAAAAGAAATTGAATGTTTAAGTAAAAATAAGACTTGGGTATTGGTAGATAAGCCAAAAGATAACAAAGTTTTAGTTTCAACATGGGTTTATTCAAAAAAGGATGAAAACAAATTTAAAGCTAGATTAGTAGTTAGAGGGTTTCAACAAAAAGAGATTATTGAAGATATTTACTTTTCTGTAGCTAAGATGCAAACTTTGAAAATTCTGTTATTGTATTGCTGCCAAGAAGGCTTTATTATTGATCAGATGGATGCTAAAACTGCATTTTTAAAAAGGAAAATAAGATCAGAGGTAAATGTCAAACAACCGCAAGGTTTTGACAACAATTCTAATGAAGTATGTAAATTGCAAAAAGCATTGTATGATTTGAGAGAAAGTCCTAGAGCTTGGTTTTAATGTTTTGACGAATTAAAAAAAAATTAGGATTTAAAAATAATAAAGTAGATAGTTGTTTATATTCCTTGAGAAATAAAAAAGATAAAGATTACATTATTTTATTTGTTGATGATCTATTAATTTGTTGTAAAAGTCAAAAAAACTATTGATGTGATTAAGGAAAAATGTCAAAACGATTTTGTATAAAGAATTTGGGTAAAGTGAAGAATTGTTTAGGAATAAATATTAATTATAATGTAAAGAAAAATGCAATACCTTTGAGTCGAACATATTATATTGAATCTTTACTGACAAACTAGAAAATGCTGAATTATATGACACACCAATGGAAATAAATTTAAAGCTAGAAGAAGCAAAAGAAATGATATGAAGTATAGAAATTTGATGAGCAAACTTTTGTATATTAGTTCAGGCACGAGACCTAAAATAAGTTATAGCATTAATTACTTAATGCTTAATTACTTAAGTCAATTTAAAAATTGTTATAATGAAACACATTTGAAGTAAGCAATGAGGATTTTAAAATACGAGTATCTAACAAGAGATTTAAACCTTATGTATAAGAAAAGTGATAATGCAGATATAGTAGATTGCTTTGTTGATTCAGGCTGGGCAGGTGACAGTCTAGATAGAAAATCCACATCGTGCTATGTAATTAGATTCTTAGGTACTGTGATTTATTGGAAAATGCAAAAATAAAATAGTGTAACAAAGTCTTCGACTTTGGAGTATGTTGCTTTGTCAGAGGCTGTAAGGGAATAAAAGTTGATAAAAGATTTGGAAGACATTTTTAAGTGAAAGTTGAATGAACTGATAAAAATTTATAAAGATAATTCATTAGCCTTAAGCATTGCAAAATTTAGAGAATTTACAAAAAATTTGAAGTATATTGAGGTGCATTAATAGTATATTCACGAAAGTTACTTGAAGTTAAGATTTGAAAAATTTAGAAATATGTTAAATATGGCATAAATGTAAGGAGGCGTGTTGAGTATATTTTACATTTACACCAACGAATATGTATGTATACATATCAGAAATAGACTCGTAGTGCCATCTCTGGCCAACTACAGTTGTAAGATATTTGTGGACACTTGGTGCTTGAACGTGGGCGCAAGATAGATCTCGTCTGTTTGTCGAAGCATGTAGTCATGCATGCAAACAGCCGTTTGTCGTTGGCCGTGATGTGTATCGTTTTTATAAGTATATTCTCCTTTTATTAAATTTTATTAACTATTACGAGGTAAGCTTTCTCATTTCCCAATCCACGGAATATATTCCTCAATATATTAACAATATTTTTGTTTGTAAAAGTATAAGACAGATTCTGGTAGTACCAGTCAATGCCCGTTTTTTCTCTAAGTTTTGTAGTTATAAATGAGGGTTGAAAAAAACAAACAATAGAACATATCATTACCTTCATTTAAGGGGGCTCCAGCGAGCACTTGGTACCAACCCGAAAACTATTCGGTCAGTTGGTATCACTGCTGTGAGTATACATATATATATACGTGTATATATATGCGAGCAGGCGAGCACCATCATCTATATATATGATATATTCGTACCTATGGTAAACAAACAGCAGCTTCTGTCACGTACAAAGTATTTTATTTAGAATTAGTTTTTTTGTGTAATAAAAAATTTGTGATAAAATAAAAAATAATTGCAGTTAACATTTTTCAATGTTCTATTTTATTTAAAAAAAAAAAAATGTAAGTTATCCATAGGAGAACACGATTAAAAAAGAGTTACAAATGACATGAATCCTACGTAAGTACTTGCAGTGTAATTCTGAAATATTCAAAAGCGCGTGCCTTACAAAAAACAAGATGGCATCCCATCATGACCATGCTAATTCAATGACTTGATCAATTCTTTACGAAATATCTCAAATATTTCCAGGCTTACCTATATTTTGAAGGAACCATTTGAAAGCTAAGATGTTTTTCTATAAAACAGTTACAGTCCTAATATGAAACTCCTCGATTATTGATAAAAAATACTGATGTTTTCACGTTGCTCCATGAGAGGCTATGTATAATGTACGAACTTTGAGAGCAAGTATCTCAAAATTTTCCAAGGTTAGAGGGGTAAACAAGGACACCGTTGGAATCAGCGTATTTTTATCTATCAATCAAGCTACTTGTGACCTCCTAACTCCTCCCGCTGAAGCCCCCTCAAGTTTATCGCTTTTTAATAAACTTGCATGATGCATATTTTGACGTATTGGTAACAAAGTAATTATATAACACTGGCACAGAGTAAAGTAGATTAGAGTTCTAGTAAAAATACGTATTTATCCACAGTACATCCTGGTAAAAAAACTTTATGCCAATCATTGAAAACTTAGCAAGTTGCTAAACCTGTCTTCTACTCCAATACTGTTTGAACTATTCTACTGTGGATACCAAAATAGAGGTTGTTATTTTATGAGTGAAATTTGAATGTGGTAGTGCAATTAGATCAAAGAGCCTGGAAGATGAAGTCCTTTTTTAAGGTATACGCACAAACATAAATACAAAATACTCCAGTAAATAGTTAAAAAAATAATTTTATAAATGTACATTGTAAGCACTCTATTGATACATTACACTACAATTGTTTAAAAATTGAAGTTTTTGTATAAATGATTACAAAAGTTGCACAAAATCCTGTTTTAAAGAACTTTTATTTTCTAAGTTTGGAAGACAGAGCTTGGCTAGGACTTGCATCATGTTACGCTTATTCTTTAATAGATAAAAAAAAATTGCATTATGCAACCACAGCACTAATGAAAAGTTACATAAATTTTGACGGTAATAGTAAGGCTATAATTGTAAAAAACGAATTTTGACCATAACTTTTCAATAGTGTCACGGTTATTTTTTTGTAAATGTATGTGAAAAATCACAGCGGTATTTGCCTGAAAAGTCGCACTGGCCAGGAATTGAACCATGGTTTCCGGTGGGCCAATCCATGACCTAGCCGACTGGGCCACTGCGCGCTCATTATACATACAAATATTTAACGCTTAGCTGTTGAAAATTACTTAAACAATCAGCCAGCCTGATTAGATTTTTGCAGCAAAAAAATTATTAAGTATCATAGTTACTTGCAAATAAATCGATACCACCAGTAGTTCATTGGACGTGGCATCATAAAGGCAGATTTTGGATGCAACTCAAAAGATGCTAAAAAATGCTTCACTATGGGAACAATCAATTTGTAAACAGCAATGTTAATATTCCACATTTTATCTTCATTACATTTAAATTAATATCAATTTTGAACTATACTTGCACGTATTCAGACGAACAGAAATAAAACTCTCCAGCTAATTCAAAAATTGAGTCAAACATTATCACAGCCAGAATAATTCTGTTAAAGAGGTTTGATACATGTTGTCAATATTGGTCTAATCTCCTTTTTAAATCATATGTGTTATCAGCAATTAACGTACATTTTTTGGGCGATTTTGACCATGTAGCTCTTAAGATATTTTATAATAAACAATAAATGACTTAACGCGGAACGTTATA
The DNA here is from genome assembly GCF_036245765.1 of Copidosoma floridanum. Classification (NCBI taxonomy): domain Eukaryota; kingdom Metazoa; phylum Arthropoda; class Insecta; order Hymenoptera; family Encyrtidae; genus Copidosoma; species Copidosoma floridanum. Next base: position 7,611,302 of record NW_028321911.1, read on the forward strand.
AAAAAAATTTTTATGACCTGAGAACAACAACACACCTTAGTAATGATCAAAAATGAAAAAAAATAGTATATTACGCCACTAGGGTGCCACTTTCTGCCTACGGGTGCACTTTTTGTCGCCGAGTACTTTCGGCCCTACGGTGAAAAGTGCTCGAAGAGCGAAAAGAGCGTTTAAGGGCAGGGAGGCCTCCACCCGAGTTGCGTATCCTACGTTTCTCTTTAAGGGCGCAAAATAATATTGTATTTTATCTGGTTAATAAATAACTTAATAAAGGTGTAACTACAAAATTAAGACTGTACAAAATCTCATCCAACATCTATTTAATCTACAAAAATTTATTTTGCATCAGTCATTAAAAATTGAGTATGATTTCTTCTTTACAAAATAATAAAAGTCTAAAGAAGAAGTCAGTAAGGGTAGGGAACTGTCTTAAAAATAAGTAAGAATTCGTTGTTAATAAACTAAGTTTTTCATCAAAGGTGGTGCGGGGTCCAGGGGCGACAGCTCCTGGTAAAAACTAGGTGGCAAAGCCTTACCCCCTCCAAGGAACCAAATGATCGTTCAAAAAAAAAACAATCTCTAAACATTTTTCAAACAAAAAAAATAAACTTGATGGAATGAGAATATTAATATCAAAAATGACCACTAAAAAGCATCATCATCGTAGGATTAAGAGTTTATAGTTATACATGAAAGTTAGAAAAAATAATTTGAGGCAGCTAATTTTTTGAAACTCAGAGTTGGTCGCCACTCTTTAAAGTTTGATGCCTGACCTAAAGCCCTAGGTACTCCCTCATTAAAATATTTAATTTTTTGTAATGAATTCTATACAAAATATGTAATAAAATTTTATACAAATATTAGGTTTTCTATTAAAGATGTACAAAGAAAGACATTTAAAAGATGCTATATATTACATACTTATAATGTGCAGCTCCAATTAAAAAATTTATTTATTTATCTTATTTGTGGGTGACAATAAACTTTGTACCCTAGAGTAGGTTTCACTTTTAACAAGTAAAAAAGGCACAAAAAATATTTTTGGCCCTCACTTTCCACCCGAAAGGAGGAAAAATATTTTGATACTAAAAACACTGTAGCATCATGTTATCCTTTGATTTTTATTAGTAACGTCGATCCAGATTTTCTTTGTGAAATGAAAGGACCAAGGTGTACCCCGGACAATAACGCAAGCCCTACAACAGAGGGATCAGAGCAAATGTAAGGTATCCAGAACATTTCCTTTGTAAGAGTACTTCACAGTATAGGATCCGTACATAGCGATGTACAACGAGTTACCATTATAGAAGCTGGTACACGAAAGACCATGCACTATTCAAACATTTGCAAAAATGGTTAAATGACTTTATTACTACAACATCAATTTCTCCTACAGCGATTCTCACTCGAGCTCCTTAACTCACACGCTCTGCTAAAACCACCAGAAGAAGAGGGGAGCAGTCAAATGTCCACACCCCTAACATCTTATCAAAAGTTTAATTAACTGAGCTATCATCCACGTGCTTCCTCAGCTGGAGAATGCTTCTTTTTTAGCTGCTATTAAAAAAATGAAATCATAACCTGACTCCTTACCTGTGTAGTAGTTTCTATCAATAGTGACATTTACTTTTATCATGACTATAGGTATGTCTCTGGAACTTTTAAAACTCACTGGGTTCACAAAAATAACTTCATGGACATTTTTTTTTGCATGATCAATTTAAACGAAACCACCAAACCTGAAGAATATTCTGAGAAGATCTGTCAAACAAAAAAAAATTACTTCTTTAAAAAAGTCTAGGACCAGAAAACACTGTGGACAATAATTACTGGGAGCACTTATCTATTGCATAATTGGTATGCACAGGGACTGGTGTAGAGCCTCTAGAACTTCTTAAGAATAGGATGACCTTAAAAGTTAGCAAGATACGGTGAAAAAATTAGTACTTCCGAAAGACCATTTGCAAATCCAGCAGAACAATAGTATTTGATAAAGTGCTACGAAAAGGCAACACCGTTGAAAAGTAAATCAACTATCTGGTAACGCTTGTTATCATAATAACAATTTACATTACTAAAAAAAGGTTTCAAATTACCTTAGAAAAGCAACTGATTTATTTACTTAGCGTTGTAAGAAAAAGTTAATATTAAAAGCAAGCGCAGCCTCACTAATTGGGCCAACAACGGCCTTTCTTTTTATTGCGGTGATTGGCTTCCAATATAGAGATAATGAAACTAATCTAACTATTTTTAAGTCAATTATTGCGTAGAAGATATTTACATAAGAACCATTCTGGAATATATCAACAAACACCCATCACAAAATTCATTGACTAAGAGTACTGTTTGAACTACGCATGAACCTCTGACCTCAGCGCTAAGGATATTGCACCATTTTCAGCACTATTTGGTAGTATGTGATAAAAATGTAATAAAAAAACATAAATAAATTGACAAATGCGAAAAAAAATTGAATAAAAGGTAATACACACAAAACTTGTTGAAAAAAATTCAATAAAATTAAAACATCGAGACTAATCTTGAAGTGTATTAAAAAAAAATTTTTTTTTAACTCAAATCTTTTGCAAAATCCTTATTTCCACTTTTACTTACGCTACACCTTAAACTTCTGTATAATAATAACAACACAACTAAACAAAATTTTCCTAAGCTACTTAAAACCAAACAATCAAGAAAGTGTCAACAAATTTTTTGCTATAATCTAAGGAGTATTTCTCAAGTTTTAGAAAGATAAATAACTCCCTATTTAGCTAGGAAGATGTACACTTTTTTAACTGTGTGCTAATTAAAAAAAAACTTACATGTTAAGAGTAATAATAGTTATGGCTTCTTAAAATGATCTTACTAATTTTACAAATATATAAAGCAAAAGCGTTAAAACCGTTGTAATCGCTAACCGCAAAAACTACTGAACCGATTTTGTTGAAATTTTGCACACTGATTCATGATACTTCCTAGACAGTTTTAATATATTTTTTATCTTAAAAAATTAAATAACAATAGCAATAAATGAGCTCAAAGTTTTGCAAACATACGCCAGCTTTTCACTTTAGTTCAGTAAAATCCGCTAGGTGGCGTCGACATAAAATTAAAGCTCCCTGCAACATAATTAAATAAGTGTGGTTGTAATAGGCTGGAGCGTCTCCATAGTGTTGTAGTCGAGCTTCGGCAATTCAACGAACTGTATAAAAAATGCTGATTACAGTTTTGCAGCTGGGTATCCTGGTTACGGACGACACTCTTCTCTAAGGGGGAAGGGACCTAGGAGTTCATTCACCCTTAATCTCGACGAGTGGGATCAAAAAAAAAATTAATTCTAACCGATACCGTCTCTGCCACAATACCAGGAGACACATCTAGCCAGAGCACAATCTGCTCCAACTCATCAGAGTTGTGTGGTAGTCCCACCATCCCACCTGGTGCAGTTAGAGAATTTGTGGCTACAAATGTAAGCAAGGAAGAACAGCTCTGAGGGGCACGGGCAGCCACAACGGCTACCTTCTTGGTCGTCGCATCCCCAACGCGCTTACTCACATGTTCCCGTCTAACGATGAGCGGTTGTTGGTTATCCGGGGATAGACCCGAAGACGAGATATTCTTTAGGCAGCGGCGTACCTCCCTCCATCACAGTCTCCGTACATCGAGACTCCCAGGGTAAGAATCAAGCAACCCGTAGCCAGCTCTTCATCATTAGGAATAATAATAAAGAATAGCCTGAAAGTTTCACCACTGGCGCTTTTTAGGGCCATTATAAGTATTTACGTTCCCTACTTAACCATCAATTTCATCGGTTCTTCTTATGATCCACCTAAGTGTAAACTATCTTGCCAACAAATACATTTTTATTACCATTTCTGAGAGCGATTCGTCGACTAAAAGACTATATTAACTAAAGATGGGCACTATTAAACCAGGTCAGCCATTCACTAGCAGACGTCACCTGCGGAGTTGTTCTTCGCAAGGCTGGAAAACCCGGTGACCGACGACCCTATACTACCCTCTCAACTCTAAGCATTTAACCAGGAATCACTGATCCTCGCCAAGGTCTCCGTTGGGCAAACCTATAACAGCTATGAAGGAAAAAAAACTTGAGCCAACGGGACAGCCTCCACTGGACAAGTATCACTAACCAATCTTCCCATCTAAGATCACCAAAATAACTGAATCTGCCAATAAAAAAGGTGCTTTAGACACCAACGTCTTCGACGTTATACCAGGAGACGTTGGGAAAGAGCACTACAACTAGCCCCAAAGCTTCAGACTTTGTAATTTTTCTCCCAATCAGTCTGGGTCTTCAACAGCAAGCCAGAGAAGATCACCCTGAGATATCCAGGCAGTCACAATTGCTGTCAACTGAAGTCAAGAAAGAGTTTACTTAATAAGCTCACCGGTCTTTTTTAGGGCCATTGGACGTCAAACTTCCTTGCCAACAAATATATTAGAACTTAACAAAGTTGACAGAAAACAGCCTTTAGGGGTCACACAAATTTTAAGCATGCCAAAAGTCGCAAGAGGGTGAATTGGAAGAAAAACTTCAAGTATATCAAATAAAAACAATTTTACTTTTAGGCGTCATAGGCGTCAAGGAACTAACGCAGAAAATTTATCGAGATTGAAACAGCAGCGTCAAAATCGACAACTTAAGAGTCCATTACGTGAGAGATCAGCTTTTCATTGTACCCTCACAGCAATCTCTGAAATCTTTAAAGATCCTACTTCAGATTTTTTAATGAGTAGAAACTGTATTTGTGTTTTTGTCGCAATAAAAATGTATGGTTTAAGGTCCAGGACTTTGTTGCTCTGGTAATAAAGTTGTGAGATATGAGAAAAAAAAATTTTTTTTTAATATAAATTTTTTGGGGGCTTAAAATTTTAACAGCTTTAAAAAATAGCCGTTTTCGTGAATTACACGGAAGAAACTGTAAATCAACGGCTTCTTATGGCCACTGATTATTTTATGGCATAAAGAACGCACAGTACTTTTCAGCATAATTATTTTTTCGAATTTTTACACCATATTATATGACCAAATAAACTATATGGATTCCGAAAAAATATGTTTTTAATAAGAAGATTTTTGTTCTGAGATGTATCAGGAATATGTGTCAAATTTCTAACTAAAAATATTTCACATTACATGTCAACACACTAGGGTGTTTTATTACGTAAGTCTCGGGCGAAGCCGAGACGGGGGGCTGCTAGTATATACATATAGCAAAGTCGCTAAAACCGTTGTAATCGCTAACCACGAAAACTACTAAACCGATTTTGCTGAAATTTTGCATACCGATTCTTGAAACTTCCTAGATGGTTTTAGTATAGTTTTCATCTTAAAAAATTTAATATTAATAGCAATAAATAAGCTCAAAGTTTTGCAAAGATACACTAGCTTTTCACTGAAGTTCAGTTTGATCCACTAGGTGGCATCGATATAAAATCTAAGCTACCTGCAATAGAATTTAATAAGTGTAGTTATAATAGGCCAAAGCATCTCAAAACTTTATACAGTCATCTACCAGCAGTTCATCAAGCTGCATCGAGAATATAAATAATAGTCATGCAGCTAGGTATCCCAGTTACCAACAACACACTCCTACAATGGGCAAGTGCCCTAGATCTACATCCACCCTGATTCTCCAGGATTAACGAGTGCCACTGATAAAAAATTGTTCTCACTAATAAAGTCTCCAACGAAATACTCGGAGACGTATCTAGCTAGATCGCAAACTGCTTACAACACTTTAGAATTATGTGGCCATTCCACCATCCTGCCTGATGCCGTCAGAGAACTTTTGATTAGAACTGTAAGCCAGGGAAGACATCCCTGAGAAGCACGGGCAACCACAATGGCTTCCTTCACAGAAGTCGTGTCCCAAACGGTATACCCACAGAGAAGGTATTCTCTAGGCCCATTTTTCTAACTAACGATCAGCGGTTAGTTATCCGGGGAACGACCCGAAGACGAGATATTCTTTGGTCAGAGGCGTACCTTCCTCTATCAAAGTTTAGGTGCACAGAGACTTCGAGGGTAAAAGTCCAGCTATCCGCAGCAAGCTTTTTATTATCAGGAACAATAATAAGGAATAGCTGGAAGTTTCACTTTTGGCCCTCTTCAGGGCCATTAAAAAAGTATTGGCGTTCCCTACTTAACCATAAATCTCATCAGTTCTATTAAGGGCCACCTAAGTTCAAACTACCTGGCTAACAAATATATTTTAACTACCATTTCTGAAAGCGATTTGTTGACTAAAAGACTACATTAACTAACGACGGACTTTATTAAACCTAGTCAGTCATTCACTCGCAGTCGTCACGAGTGGAGTTTTTCTTCGCGAGGCAGAGTGTCCTGGTAACCAACGATCCTATATTACCCTTTCAATTTTTAACATTCAACCAGGAATCACTGATCCTCTCCAAGGTCTGTGCTGGGCGAACCTGATAGCTACGAAGGGAAAAAAAATTGACACCAAGGTCTTCAACGTTATACCAGAAGACATTGGAAAAGATCTTTACAACTAGCTCCAAAGCTTCGGGCTTCGTAATTTTTCTCCCAATAAGTCTGGGGCTTCAACAGTAGGCCAGAGAAGATCACCCTGAGGTATCCAGGCAGTCACAATTGCTGTTAACTTCAGTCAAGAAAGAGTTTACTTAAAAAGCTCACCAATCTTTTTTAAGGCTATCGGAAGTCGAACTACCTTGCCAACAAATATATAAGAACTTAACAAAGTTTACAGAAAACAGCTTTTAGGGATTATAAAAGTCTTAAGCATGCCGAAAGTTGCATGAGAATGAATTGGAAGGAAAACTTCAAATGTATCTAATGAATACAATTTCAGGCATCAAGAAGCTGATGCAGAAAATTTATTGAGATTGGAACAACAGCGTCGAAATCGACAAACAAAGAATCCATTACGTGAGAGATCAGATTTTCATTGTATTCTCAAAGTAATCTCGTAAATCATTCAGTTTTTTGAATAAGTAAAAAATTTATTTGTATTTTTGTGGTGATAAAAAATCCAGACATAAAACTTGAGGACTTCGTGGCTCTAGAAAAAAAATTGTGAGATAAGAGAACAAAAATTTTTTTTAGCATATATTTATTGGGAGTTTTAAATTTTAATAGATTAAAAAAAAAGCCCTCTTCGCAAACTATAAGGGAGAAACTGCAAATCAATGGCCCCTTATGGCCAATGAGTATTTTATGGCATAAAAAACGCACGGTACTTTTCAGCATAGTTACATTTTTTTAAATTCTAACAGCTTATTATTCAACCAAATAAACTGTACGGATTTTGAACAAAAAAGTTTTTAATAAAAAGATTTTTGTTCTGAGAAGCATCAGGAATAGATGTAAAATTTCGAACTAAAAGCGTTAACATACTATTGTGTTCCATTCAGTAAGTCTCGAGCGAAGCCGAGACGGGGGGCTGCTTGTATTAATTGTATTTAAAAAAATAAAGACTTTTGAACCCCATTCCATAAGAAAATAAGTTAATTGAGTAATTTACATGCTGTTCACAATACAGTTATAGACAACTACATTACGTTAGTTTTTTCTTATGCTAGTAGAGTCTTATCATTTTGCAACCCCCCCTTCAGTCCCCCCTCTGGTCCCTCTCCATGCAACTGTTACATCGTGGCTCTTTGACGTAACTTTAGCGCACGAGAATTTAAATGTAACAGCGCTAAAAGTAGGTATAATTCTGCTAATGTGAGTGAGTAGAATTTTGAGTGCGTCAGCGTTGCGGTTGTCTATTGTTAATATGTAAAAGGTAATGTTTTTTTTAAACGAGCCCCTAATCGTTACTTCCTGTCTCTTCGACGTGATTTTATCGTGCGAGAATTTGAATGCAGCGTGCAGCACATGGATAGCAAATGCGTTTGTGTTTAGCAGTATTTGTAATGTAATTAAAGTATTAAAAGTTATTTACCAGTAGCTCTCCTAGGTTGGCCAGTACATTGAATTGCTTGTTAAGCCAGTAGTGTATTAAAAGAAAAGAAGAGCTTAATTGAATTATCAGCAACACTTGCTTCATTAAGTCACAAATATTATAAGGATAATTAAGACAATCGGAGGTTTAATAATACAACTCGCTGTAGTTAATGCCAGCTATTTGTTTGTTTGTCGACGGATTCTCCAGAAAAGAGGACGAGCTCACAGGGTGCCGTTTTATTTAAGCCCTTAATCGGATTAGTAATCGGGGGTAGGACCGGTGGTGAGTCAAGGAGTGAAGGTACGTTTGATTAACATATTCTTGAAAAAAAGGTGCAGCTGCTGGTGTAAGCCAGCTGTTGTATTTGCCGAGGGTGGGGTTAGGGAGCAGGAATGTCTGGTGAGCACGCAATCGACCGATCGTGCGTTGGTATCGATTTATGGGTGTGGTATCTAGGTGACGAATACCATATAGTATTTGTTACTGACAGCTGGTAGACGTCACTAGACGTGACACGCCCCCCTCCCCCTAAGTTCTTACTTGCCAGGCAAATTCATGCCTGGTAAAATTGGCTTGCGTTTTACAGATAAATGTTTTACAAAATTTGAATGAATCTAGGATTAAATTTGTATGCAATTTTGTCTTTACATGTTATTATTTCATATTACAATGTGAATTGATAGCTAACAATTATCTTATTTTCTAATGATATAGTAAGTAATGTGCGGTGTTTTTTATAGAATTTTTTATTTTTATATCATTATTATCATTATTACTATAATTATTACTATCATTATTGTTATTATTATTGTTATTGTTGTTATTATAAATAATGTTTTCATTATTATTATTGTTATTATTATTAATAATGTTGTCATTATTATTAATGTTATTATAATATTGTTATTATGATTATTATGAATATTATTATTAATAATTTATTTATATTACTATTATTATTATTATTCTCATTTATTAGCTACAACTGCAGTGAAAGCTAACATCTAAGTAATAGAAATTTTTTTTCTTGCTATCGGGAATGTGCTTAAAATCTGTAATCAATACGATTTCTTAAAAATATTCTTACAGTTAATTACGATGGTATTAGGTTAATGGAGTAAAGAGGCAATAAAAATGACATGCAGATAGGATGGTAGGAGAAAAGCAAGGTGGTTATCGCTGGACTACGATGTTGAAATCGAATTTGTCCGAAGTAGACCCTCAGTAACGGCAAACATCATTATGTAAGTACTTGGTTAGGGCACTTAAACTTGCATATCGCAAGGGTGTCGTCTCTATTACCTTGGAAATGATGCACGGTACATGCGCAGTAGTCTTTCCGGGGTTTAATGTTAAGGACACAAAGTTTTCATCGATGAAGAGTTACATGACGTTCGTAACCCTTTTCTCCCAATGGAAACCACTCTTAAAGACTTGCGTATGTTATACCGGCTGCACTAATCGCGGCTTGCTCTCATTCACGGGTTTCGGCTCGATCCCTTTGGAGGTGTTCTATGAAAATTCTTACTTCACGATGCTGAAGACTGCTAAAAGGGGCGTACATATTATTACGAATGGGGAAAGGTTTTAGTGATAATAGACTGTCAGCTGGTGACAGAAAAAATTAACCAACTTTTTACAGTCTGCCAATTATAGGGGATATATTTACAGCCCTAAGCTACAGAAAAATGTATCAAATAAGATTCTATACGCGTTAATGCATTGTTAAACATAAATGTTAGTTTGCAAAAAAAAACAGCTTTTCAAAACAACTTTTTACAGTCTGCCACTTATTTAAATGAAAGACCAGACTGTTCAACATACTACAAATTTATTGGCAGACGAATACTCCAAATACTAACTTTTACATAATACTATTAGTTTGCAAAAAAATAAATAGTACTAGACACAATGTTCTACAGTCTGCCAAGGATAGTGTAGAGTTGCGCAAGCATAAGGTTGGAGAAATTTCACATGGCAGACGAATTTACGATGTATATATATTTTAGACGTACTGGTGAATTAGCATTTTTTTCCCAATAACTCAGAACAATTTTTTACAGTTTCAAACTTGTTTTGTTACAAACTTAACAATGCAAAATGTTAAATAACATGAATGGCAGACAAAAAGAACTCATAAAGGACACTGCAAAACTGTTTTCAACTTGAAAAAAAAAAACCAATAATTTTTTACAATGTTTTCCAGTCTGCCAATTTTTTCTCGCAATATTTAGTTGTTAAATACACAAACTACAAAATGGCAGACGATTTATTATGATATTAGTGTCTATGTTAAAAAAAGAAAAAAAAATTTATATACTTTTGTGCACCTCAGCTACGAAGGTCTATCGAGGCCGACACTAAATTAGTTTTTTTTTTTAAGTAAAGTCGAAGGTCGGAAAAACGCTGTAATAAGATGTGCTGACACTGACATTTTAGTTATAAGTTTGGCTAATATAGTCCAATTTGATGATGGTCTTTATGTTTGGTTGCAGTTAAGAGGAGGAAATAATACCAGGTTTATTAATGTAAACGAAATCAGAAATAGTCTGGGCAGCCTACTCTGCTCTGCACTACCTGCTTTTCACGCGTTTACTGGTAGTGATTTTACGCCAGCATTTCATAAAAAAGGGAAAAGCAAACTATTTCAAATATTACGTAGTAACAAAAAATACCAAGAAGCTTTGAGAGATCTGGCAGATCCGGCATTAGTTACTAACGCAGTAGAGACCATTGAACAGTTTGTGTGCGAAATGTATGCAACAAAAAAAAATAAATTACGAAACATAAATACAGTAAATGAAGCGTGATCTGTATTGTTTACACAAACGTTTGGCGTGATGAATGACATGGAGTCATTTAAGAAATCTGTTGTCTCTGCTGATGCATCTAATCTGCCACTGTGTTCAAGGGAGTTGCTGCAACAAATCTTAAGGAGCGCTTACGTGGCACATGTATGGATAAATGCAATAGAAAATATTCCTTTATCATTAGATGCAACCAATTATGGTTGGATCTTAAGTGATGATGGCCATTACGAATTTAAATGGTTTGATGGCCCTGAAACACCAGAAACCATCAAAGAAATTCGATTGCCAACAAAATGTTCTCAAGGTATGTTATTATTAAAATAAATTGTCATAAGACAATGCAGTTTGTTTTGAAATTTTTCGCCGATAATGAGTGTTATGTAATGAAAATTCTTTTTCTTATTTAACAGAAGAAAAAGACGAGAATGTGTTGCAAGAAAACAAATCTTTGCATGATGATAGTGATGATTTTGATCAGAATAGTGACGCGAAAAGCGATATCAGCATTGACATAAACATGTCTTATTAAGACAAATCTGATGAAAGCTCTTAATTAAATTTATTTACTTATTGTATTTTCTAATTAAAATTTTTTTTTGTACTGTTTTATACGATGTAATTTGTAAGTGCTAACTGTTGTAAAATAAAAAAAAAATTTTTACACGTATAACAAAAACTTGTACCATAAATAAGAACGTCTGCCAATTAATGTTTAGATAATTAATTAACTAATTAATGCTGCAAAACAGCGGCAGACTGGGAAAAATTGATTTATTCGTTACAATACTGTAAGAGGCCAGTATATGGAATAAATGTTTTATTCTTTTTTGTACATGGACACTAATATCATAATAAATCGTCTGCCATTTTTTAGTTTGTCTATTTAACAACTAAATATTGCGAAAAAAAATTGGCAGACTGAAATACATTGTTAAAAATTGTTGTGTTTTTTTAACAAGTTTAACCTCGTCTGCCTACACATCTAACTTTGCGAATAAGTATGCCCATAATTTTGAATGTCATATTTAATTACAAATTTGCATTGATTAAAAAGGCAGACTGTTAAAAATTGTTCCGAGTTATTGGGAAAAAAATGCTAATTCACCAGTACGTCTAAAATATATATACATCGTAAATTCGTCTGCCATATGAAATTTCTCCAACCTTATGCTTGCGCAACTCTACACTATCCTTGGCAGACTGTAGAACATTGTGTCTAGTACAATTTTTTTTTTGCAAACTAATAGTATTATGTAAAAGTTAGTATTTGGAGTATTCGTCTGCCAATAAATTTGTAGTATGTTGAACAGTCTGGTCTTTTATTTAAATAAGTGGCAGACTGTAAAAAGTTTTTTTAAAAAGCTGTTTTTTTTTGCAAACTAACATTTATGTTTAACAATGCATTAACGCGTATAGAATCTTATTTAATACATTTTTCTGTAGCTTGGGGCTGTAAATACATCCCCTATAATTGGCAGACTGTAAAAAATTGGTTAATTTTTTCTGTAACCAGCTGACAGTCTATCATTATTATGCATTATTATGCATACATTATTATCCTAGTGCGCTTAATTTATGTGTGCAAATCATCGTCAGAGGGTATAATAGCTCTTTATCATACATGTTTTTTTTGTTAGTAGTGTTCTGCGTATCTCTTGTTTTGTGCGTGTCGTTTTAAAATTTTTTTCTTGTATTTCTTATTCGTGTTGTTTTTTTGTTTTCTTTTGATTTTTTTTTTTGTGTTTTCCTGTTATGATTTTTTGTTAGTTGATTTCTGTCTCTGCATTTTTTATTTGTTTTTTTTGTCTGCGTTGAAATTTTAGTGTTGCAATTTTTTTTGTTCTTTTTTTTTGTGTGTGTGTGATGATTTTGATTTTTTTTTGTTCTTATGAGTGTGTATTTCTAATTTTTTTCTTTTTTTTTCTTTTTTTTTTTTTTTCTTAGTTTATGTAACTCCATTTTATTTTGTGTTTTATGAAAAAAAAAAAACACTTATTCTAATTTTTTAAATCATCATTATCTAGTTCTACTGGATTAATTATAACTGCACTGAGTTCTGAGGGTCCTCCACAGCTCCAACTATACTTTTGGTTTGCCAATTCCCTGACGTGATCTTGTATAGTGCACTTAAAGATGCACCTGGTTTGAATGTCCTCCAGTCTGTAGTTAATGTACCAGTGGTAACATTGTCTGCATGATCTCCAGACTGGTAATTCGTCACCTAAATATTGGCAAGTGCCAAAGTTAGGTGAGTTTGCGAGGCTGTCTTTATCTCCGAGGTTCGTTGTCTCTAGAAAACCTGCATAGATTATTCCACTATCATCCGCAGCTGCTTCTTGCCAGCAACGAAGCTCGTAAGCATCGTTTCGTGGATTTCCGGAGAACTCGGTTATTTCCCGATGCACAAATTAGCTATTAAAACCTCGTTCCATTTCCTTGTTTAGAGCTGGCATTTCACCTGGCATCCTGGACTACCTTTCTGAAAGATTCCTGTTTCCACAGGAGTTCGTTCACCATAAAATGAATCTTGTTTTTAAACGTTTCCATCGGCAGATTTTCTTCCTCGCTATCGAGTCGCCTCAAACTATACTTGAGGGTCCAAAGAAGCTCCTGGATCCGATATTTATTTGTGGGCGTATTTTTGGTGTTGGTTTTCGTGGTTGTTGTATTATTCTTCCTGTTCACAGCTTTGGCCTCAATCCTTCTTCTTTGCTCGTACCCCGACACAGTGGTTCGTGCCAAAATCCAGGACGCTAACATCGTTAGCATGACTGTTACCAAGATTTCGAACGTCAGCGTATCTTTGGTCAAGATTGTCATTGGAGTCATTTTTACGAGAAACAGATAAGAAAGTTAAGAGCTAATAGGTACTACAAGTCTGAGAGACCCAAAAAAATGAAGATTGTTTGTGCTCGCGTTCAAATACCGTTTGGGACTCTCTTGTTTGCATGTTGTGCGAAAAAAACGGGCGTGGCAAACTATGTTTTCTTTACATCAATTAGATCTGCAAAAAAATGGTCTTGACTTCAGGAAAATTTAGGGCCAATGGCTTGGCTTCTGGAAAATTTTATTAGACTACGAGGGTATTGGGTGGGCATTTCGGCCACTCCCATTTTTTAGGATTTTTTGTGAACTTTGAAATCTCGGGTGGCCATCACAGTGGAAGGTGTTGATAATATCGTCATAGAGTCATAAGATTGTCTTTGTGAACGTTTAAATAGTACACCACTTTTTCTGTGGCTGATTCTTAGACTGTGACTCGTTTCCCATCACTATATAGAGATCCTATGCTGTGCGCAACTCGTACAGGCGGAAAGTTGGGGACATCGTAAATTTGTTTTGTCCTTTTGGCTGTGGGGTTGGTATTATTTTCTGGAGTGCATGTCGGGCCTTTAAAGTTGCAACGAAAATTGGGGTCAATAGTACCAATGGGTGTATAGCTCATACTGGTTTAGTCTAGCTTGGTTACTATCTTTTCCAAAGTTTTTTTGGTAAAAATTACATAACATATAATAAGGATCGATAAGGCTAGCGTTAAGCTTATCAAGAGTATTACCGCTGCTATAACGACGTTCGTTAGGGTTTTTGCATTACCCACAAGGTACAGGTGTTATTGTGACGAATATATACAAGTATAGTTTAGAATTTTTTCAGGTTCGTACATCGTAAAAGTGAGGGGCGGGATAGTTATATTGCTTTTTACGTATCTATTGGTTCCGGAGTCAAAGCGTTTTTCTACGTCTTTTATGGTGCATCTGAAGCCTGCTTTCATGATGCCATATCCAACTGCTAGTGGGTGATACTTATTTTTACCGTAGAGAACGGTAATATTGTGTTTATTTTCTGTTGAAAAGAGCCAATTAGACGGGTTGTATGTTTCAATAATATAAGATGGCTTGGCGTTAAGTACTTGTATATTACACCTACAGAGATCGATATTTTTAGGACGACGGAATATTTCTATTTCGCAAGAGTTCGGTTTTATGTCACGTAATAGTGATTGGCATCAGTACACGTCGTTGAAAAGGCATTTACTTAGTTCTGACTGGTCAATGAAATAGTATTTACGGTGACTATCTGTTAGTGCTAAATAATCTGCTGTGAGTATGATGTGAGCTGCGATCATGCTATTGCTGCTATTTGTCTTTTGAAATACTAGCCATATTATGCATTTGAATAGTTTAAAAGTCATTATTTTTACGAGCAAAGTTATTAATTGAATTATGATTTCTCTATTAGTTACGTGAAATTGAAATTGACTGCATTATTATAAAAATTAAGTATTTGTTGCTTCGACTGGAATCAGAGTTTCTTGTAGAGAAGAGGTATTTTGAAAATAACTAACATACTGTATTATTCTTACTGAAAATATAAAATTGTTTTGTTGCATTGAGTCACTAGTTTTTTCTATGACAATTTTAAACATAATTAAGATGTGGTAGTTTTCAAGTAAGAAGACGTCGGCTTGCGCTTGTGTCTTAGTACGTATGCTAGAGCTCTTTTTTAATCCAGTAATGTTTACTAATAAGTTTTTTAGTCACTCCGTACCTGCTTTCTCGCTTTAATTTATTTCATTGTCCATGTAATAAGCGAATTTTTCACGTTTAGCGATAGTTTGCTGTTGGCTACCATACATTTTTTTGATAACTCTAATTTCTTTGGAATGCGTTGTTGCTTTGTTAACTTTGTACGATGTTAATAATTTGTAGAATATTGAATTAAGGTTTCATAGTTCTTGAATTTCTTTTGCTAATTCTTCTACTGTGTAAAACAAGGTGTCATTGTAGATGTTCTTTTCCAGGACGGTTGTGTTAATATTGGTTAAAATGTTGACGAAGTTGTTACATCTAGAGTTGATACGAATTATATTTTAACTAAAGACTATCTATCCGTTAAAATTCAGATAGGACGTGATGTTAATATAAAGCATGCTCATATGACAAGAGGAGTTCGTACGTCGTTTATGTGTGTGCATGTGCGTATTAGCTTTAAGTTGAATGCTTCATAATATGCTGACATAGAATACGGCCAGCCTCATTGTAAGAATGCATGTATGTTCGAATGAATAGTTACTTGCTCACTAATGGCTTGGTTCTGATAATGTATACTAATTAAAAATTTGTAATACACACATTACTTCATTATATTCAAAATTGATTATAAAATCCTCAGAACGAATCATTTCAAAATTCGTAAACTTACTGTCATAATTGAACTTGTATTTGGTGTTCTTATATTGCTGATACGAGCTTTCATCATCACTGACCCAAAAACTCAATCGCACTTGTCAGAAACTGCGATTGGTACTGCTGTATTGTTATTTTCTAATATGTAAAATGATAACATGTAACATCATCGTGCAACGGTCAACGCAGTCTGCAAGAACATCGCTCATTGGTTGACTCAATTCAACCAAAGGCTTTTTTAACTCACTCTGATGCTATAAAAACGCACCATCAAGAGGATAAATCGCTCTCTTAACGTCTGTTATCTGTCCTCTAAGTTTTAAGTCAATTCTTGACTCTTGTGACTCATGAGTAACTTATACACGTAAGGCATAACGTGTTGGCTGAGGCAACTCATGTGCGTATCGAGAGCATCAATAGTATCAGACTACGCTAAGGAGTGAGGTACAGCAAAGGAGGCCCACCGAAAGTGATTCCGGCGATAGCAGAGAAAGCAGAAATTGCGACATCCTACTGGCTACGAACTCATTCGTGTAGTTTAAGGAAACACCGACGGTTACAGCACGAAGCATTACAGAAATACGAAGCATCAGTAACAACAATCAGTGATAGATGTAAGTAAAATATCAGTAATAAAATTTATGCTGAGCCTTGTTAAAGTGACCCGAATAAATGGTATTAAAACAACAAGTTATTATTAAATTGCTTTAATAAAGAAATACATTATTTACCCATATTATTTCATTGAAGATTATTATTTGATACAAAAAAAGAACAAATAAAGCTTACGAGCTGAATTCTAAGAACCCTACGAATGACACTTAAATAAAACAGTTACAACTCTATTCTGTACGAGTCTGGTCATAACAAGGTCGTAGTAAGCTTATTTAAGATATTTAGTGTCCATGAAAGACAGAATAGACCAAAATTCGCTTATTATCCATGTATCTTGTATCTGTTCAAAAGCAATTCCTGGGTAAAAATGTGATTGATGAAATTCAAGTATTAGCTCGGCACTCTTTATTATTATGATAAATATTATAATATGACTGAAAAATGCTGAGTACTTTAGTGTTTATTATTATTGAAATTAAACGTCGCTTATTCTATCCTTTCATCCCACTGTTGTTCTCTTGTAATAAATATTTAAAGATATACATTAAGGGTGTGAGGAAATCTTTCAAGGGAACCGTTCGATTGGGGGTAGAACGCTGTTGTTTTAAACTGCTTGATTTGGAATTGACTAGCTACCATTTTAATTAACTTACTTAAAAAGTTAGTGCCTTGATCCGTAAATATAGCTGCTAAAGCTCCATGAGTACAAATAAACTTCTTAACGGAAGCATTAGCTATTAATATAGCAGCTTTATCTTTTAATGGGATTGCTATAGTGTATTTTGAAAATAAGCACTGCATCGTAAGAATGTACTCCTTATTTTGCTGAGTTGCTGGTAACGGACCCACTATGTCTGAAACGAGTTTAGCAAATGGTTTAATAGGTGTATCGATAATAATTTATTTTTGTTTGGTTTTAAGATGTACTAGTTTTTTCAGTTGACATTTAAGGCATTTTTGTATGTACGATTGGATGTCTTTCTTCTGATAATTCCAAACAAAAGTTTTATTTACACCTTTATGCCCTTCTATGGCGGAATTGTGCATTTCCTTAAAAATGTTATATCTTTTCTGCGGCGAAGGATGCTGTATTATTCCCAGAAAAATTGTTATTTTGTTTTGCTTGATATATTCTTGTAACATCTCTAATATTTTTTGAAACACAATATTTTTTAATTTGGTGGTTCTAACGATACTGACTGTTAAAATGTATTTTTTCTATTAATATTTCATTTAAATTAATGAATTACTTATTTAGCACTATTGTTATGTTTGATATTATTTCTTTGTTTTGGTCTCTTATGGGTAAAACTATGTGAAAATTGGTGTTGTGTTTTACTAATTTAGATGTGCCGATTATCATTTTTGCCGAGTGGGGTAATTTGTTCATTGTACGAATTCCTTGTGCCTCGTCATCTAATGGTTGGCTAAGGTTGTCGGTGAAATTAACTTAATTGTCTTTTCTCATGTAGATCTTTTTCTTTGAAAAAATTATTTTATTTTTTTGTGTGTTGAGGGTAGATGGGCTAATATTGTTCCTATGGTTATTCTGTGTCTTATTTTCTTCGTGTTCTCCTAGAATGGATGCTTCACATAAAGGTAGGGTTTTGAAAAAATTTTCTTCGTCGTTATGAGAGTCTCGCTGCTGACTTTTATTAGTTTTGTGATGGGTGCTTAGCGAGTTTTCTTTGATTTGCCTTACTTCTATGAAAGAGACCGCCTGCTCTAGTTCAAAAATAGTTGAGCCGGGTGCATAGTCTTTATTGTTATTGTTGTCGAGTTTTCGTTTTTTGGGAGCTAAAACTGATAGGGCTTCTTTGTAGCAGGAGCTGATGCTTTTACCTGCTCTTTGGCGTGTCGGTGTGCCGTATTGCTGGGTTTCTTCTGATACGGTATTTAGCAGCTGTTGCGGCTCTTCTTTTGTGCAGGTGAGTAAAAGTATGTGAGGGTTGATTAGGTTCCTAGATAATGCGTCTGCGTTAACGTTCTGAAAGCCTGGTTTGTCTATTATATCAAATTGAAAGTCAGCGAGTTAAAATTACCAGCGTGTGACCCGGGAGCATGGGTCTTTCATCAAATTGTGTTATACAAAGGGTCGATGATCGGTCACTAATACAAATTTTCTTCCGTACAGGTATACTCTAAATTGCCCCATGCAAAATGTTAGAGCTAGGGCTTATTTAAAGTATGTACAGTAGTTGCTTTCACTTTTGGACAAGGTGCAAGACATGAAAGCTATGGGCTTGTCTTTCCAAATTTCTTCTTGTGAGAGCACGCCTTTTATAAGGTAGCCCAAAGCATCTGATGTAAGCATAAACTTTTTTTTAAAGTTGGGGTTAATTAAAATCGAAGGGGAGCATATTATACCTCTCAGGATTTCAAATTCTGTTTGAGTTTCTTCGTTGCATGAGAACTCCTGATCCTTTTTTAATAGTATGTTTAAGGGTTTTGCTAATTTAGTAAAGTTTTTTTTAAGTCGACGGTAGTAGTCTACTAGTCCTAAAAATTGATGGACGTTTTTTTTATTTTTTGGTCAAGGAAATTCTTTAATTGCTTCTATCTTCTTTGGGTCGGATTTCATTCTTTCTTTACTAAGATAATTTATCTCTTGTTTTAAAATTTCGCATTTTTCTGGCTGCAAAAATAAATTTGCTTCTCTTAGTTACTTTAGAAATTAAATAATAATTTCTTAGTGTTAATCAAATTCTTGGTAGTGAATATATACATCTTCGAGGAAAGAAGCTGCTCCTTTAATGTTTGAAGTGAAGGCAGCTTTTAGTGCTAAAAATATTGGTGCACTTGTCTTTAATCCAAAAGGGTATCTCATGAAGTAAAAAAGTCTATTATGACTCTGTATCTTTTTTGTCCGTTGGGTCTTGGTTTTTTTGGCACGCAGAAAACAGGCACCACATAAGGGCTCATGAAGGGCTCAATGACTTTGTTCTCAAGCATTTCTTTGACTTGTATGTTTATTTCTTTCCACAAGATGGAAGGTTGCCAGAAAGGCTTATTTATAATGAGGGTACTAGTTATTGTTGAGATGTGCTTTAGATTTAGCTCCATGAGGTCCGTGGTAGGTAAACTTTCACCTTTAAGGTTAAACCTATCAGCATAGTCCACTATTATCTTTTTTGTGGTTGTTAGCTTGCTGTGCTCGATGTGCTCGGGATGTAATAAATTTAGAACCTTTTGTTCGCGTGGAGTCACGTTCAAGTTTAATGATGTGTTTAAGATTTTTTTATTTTTGATATTTGGAGCATATTTTCTTTTTACTTATAATTTAAGGTTTTTAATGCAATTGTTAGCGCGTTCTTTTGCTTGTATGATTTTCTGAGGGTTTTGTTCTTTTGAATATGTGCTTATTTGTTTTTGCAATATTTGTAGTCCTTCTTGATATTAAGTGTTGAAATACTTTTAATGTAGGTTTAAATATTGTGAGAGCTTCTATTTTTGTAAACAAGTGATTTTTTTAAGCTTTTGAGGCTTTCAAGGAGTTTATTTTCTATATCACTTTCGTTTGTATCCTGATGTAGTGCATATGAATTGTTGTTATGATTCTTAGCTTCGATGCTTTTTCAATTATCGGCAGTTTCGCAATATTTTCTATTGGGGTTAGAATTTTTTAAATTTTTGTACATGGATACTTGATTGTTGTTGAGTTTGAAGTTTCAGATTTTCGTGTCATGGTTGTTTGAGTCCTTATTATTCGAATTTCGGATTTCGGAGTTTATTACAAGAGTTTTTATATTTTGATTCCAGATTTCAGCGTTCGTAGAATAGTTTTTTATTTCTTGATTTCGGATTTTGGTGATTGTAATGTTAGCTTTTATTTCATGATTTTGGATTTTGGCTTTTGGAGTATTATTTTTTATTTCATAGTCTTGAATTCCAGTTTTTGAAATTTTGTTTCTTATTTCATGATTTTGGATTTCGGCTTTTGAAATGTCATTTTTAATTTCATGATTTCGGATCTTAAAGATCTTTGATAATTCGGGATTTCTTTTTTCTTGGTTACTGATGAGTTCAGATTATGCTGTTTCTGAAGGTTCTGCGTTTCTTGGTATCGGCTTTACTAGTATTATAGCGATACCAGCAATTGCCTGCTATGTGCTTCGTCTTTAACAAATTTGGCTTTTTTTTAGGAGTTTGGATTAAGTTTATTCGTGCATCTTGACGTTGTCTATTAGTTATGATTTTTACAGTTTCTTGTAAATGTTTGGGTTTGTAACATGTAAAGTCTTTTTCGATTTCTATCGCTTAAGTTGAGGCAGCTTCTAGATTGGTCGCGTAGCTCATACGTACTTTTATTACCCAGTGTAACTCTCTTATTATATATTTAACTTTGTCCTGTTCTAGTTATTAACAGAATTCCTGACGTATTTGACCGTCACCGACAGTTGCTTCAATCAATTCTTAGGCAGTGCCTTTAACTCTATTAGAAAAGAAGATAATGTCTCTTTTTTTTGTTTTAACGCCACTAGCTTGACCATTATTTGATGCCATGTTTTTGCGGATCTAAAAATGATTGTAAAAAATAACACCATTTTTTCGATGGTGTCAAAAATTTTATTTTTAGTAGAGGGTAATGATTCTTCCAAAAGTCGCATTTTAATTAATTTTGCTAGATCGAGTTCGTTTATTCTAGTAATTACATAGCATGCTTCTCTGCAGCCGTCTAAAAAAGTTGAGAGTGTGATGTTTGACTCATTATAAATAGGCATCATTTCGATTGCGTCTTTTATAGAAAGATTGCGAATAGGTGCCAGAGTTGAATTATTTATGTTATACAAGCTATTTATAGTTTGGAAAGGAATACTTGATGAGAAATTTTTTAAAAAACTGGAGTAATTATTGTGAGTAATATTGTTGGAGTTCTGATTTTTAGATGCTTCGATAATTATGGTAAGTTTGCCGGTGCTTGAATTGTTAGTAATTTTGTTTTCAGTAGATTTGACTGAATTATTACCCAGTTGAAATTATGATTCATAATTTGTTTTACTGTGATGCTCTCATGTATGGATTAAGTGGGGTATTGAGGTCTCGTTTTGAAAGATCTTTGGTAATTTCCATGTCATTCGTAAAAGTTTACTAATTTCTAGGTTGAAATCAGCGATGGCTTTTTTTGCTGAATGGCAGTTATTATTTTCAAGGGATTTATAATTTTAGTAAGTTAATCTTTTAAGATATCAATCATTAATCCGTCTTGACAGACGCTTGTGACAATTTCCATGTCCATTATTCCAGGTAAGGATGCCACTAACTTCTTCATTTTGAGAGCGTTAGCGAGATTTATACTGTTGGGTGAGTCTTTTTCTATCCTTTGTAAATAAGTTAAACAATCTGATAAAGTTGCTTGTCTTTTTGCAGTAAAAGTAGGTACAATTCTGCTAATGTGAGTCAGTAGAATTTTGAGTGCATCAGCGTTGCGGTTGTCCATTGCAAATATGTAAAAGGTAATGGTTTTTTTAGGACGAGCTCCCAATTGTTATGTCCTGTCTCTTCAGTATAAATTTAGCGTGCGAGAACTTGAATGTAGCGTGCAGCGCGTGGACAGCAAATGCGTTTGCGTTTAGCAATGTTTGTAATGAAATTAAAGTAGTAAAATTAATTTACCAGTACTTTTACGAGTAATGTATGATTAGCAGTTCACAGCTCTCCGAGGTTGGCCAGTGAAGTAAATTTCTTATTAAGCCGATTGTATATTATAAGAACAGAAAAGTTTAATTGAATTATCAGCAAAACTTGCCTAATTGAATTACAAATATTATAAGGATAATTTAGACAATCAGAAGTTTAATAATATAACTCGCTGTATTTAATGCCGGCTACTTGTTTGTTGGTCGACGGATTCTCCAGGAAAGAGGATGAGCTAGCAGAGCGTAGTTCCATTTAAAACCTGAATTGGATCGATAATCGGGGGTAGGACTGGTGAAGAGTCAAGGCGTGGAGGTAAATTTGATTAACACATTCTTGGAAATAAGGTGCAGCTGCAGGCGTAAGCCAGCTGTTGTATTTGGCGGGGGTGGAGTTATGTAGCAGGAATGGCTGGTGAGCACGCCATCGACTAAGCGTGCGTTGGTATCGATTTATGAGTGCTGTAGCTAGATGACGAATACCTTATGGTAATTGTTTCCAGCAGTGGGTAGACGTCACTAGACGTGACACTACCTACGCTGATTCTATTATATCCAAGAAGTTTTATCTTTATATTAAGTTGTATTTATTTAGTTCAATAGATATGTAATTTACATGTTTACATGTTATAAGTTACAATAAATGTAATAACCGCAAGTGTATTGAAAAAATAGTAAAAAAAAAATTATAGTTCGCAAATCAAGAATAGTTACACATAGTTTATCACCCTGGATACTATTTACAGGGCACAGCATCTGTCTAAAGCACACCCAAACTGTTATTAACTTTAAAGAAAATATATTTTTCAATAAGTTATCAAACTTACTGTGCGGATCTTTTTATAATTTAAAGTGACTTTACCCAATAAGCTGGCGAGGTGTGGGCTTTCCTTCAAAAAGTTTTATAAATAACAAAACTACTAAATGATTATTTTTATGAAAACATACTGGGTTCACACCATAATTTAATTCATTTAAGCAACAAAATATATGTAACAAATTTTATTTAACATTTATTCAGTTTAAAAATATACTTACTAACTAAAGTCTGGTCAAAATTAAGAATTAAAAAAAAAAATTGATTTTTTTATTTGAAACAATCGCTGTCAACGTAAAACACCTAGCAGTGCATAAATGTATTAATATAATCTTTCATATCACTAAAATATTTAGTGTACTCATTTCTTCTCCTACGATGATTTACAAAAAATGTCTTAAAGGAAAGGTTACAGCTTGAGTGAGAATACAAAAAAAAAATTATTTTATTTTTATCAAGAAACTTTATGTATTCGTACTTAAAAATTGATGATAAATCGGCATTCTCATTTCTTATATTGAGTTAGCATTCATTATTATAACAAAATAGTTTTTCTACATGTTTATTCATACTTGAGATCCCTTGTCGGTTATAGTGATAAAATTTTTGAAAAACAGGCCTACACGAATACAACCAAAAACCGTGGTTTTAAAATATACATTAATACAGGAATAAATTTGCTAGGATATTTAAGTATCTTCTGATTATTATATTTAAAGTATTGAGTATATTTTTGATCATAGTCATAAAGGAGGGCACAGAGCATTATGTTAAATAACGAAAACAGATACGGGCAGGAGAAAAGACGATACAGAAATTTTTAAAGAAATATCAGAGTATGTGGATGGCTGCTATTTAATCCCCATGGAAGCAGCATAGCGATTGCAAATGTTTCCTCTGTGTGGACGTAGTTATTCTGTATTTAACTTACCAGTACATATTGAAAGTAAACAAAAAACTGTTTTCCAAGAAAATCATATGTTCAAAGCTATAGAAAACTCTGAAATAAAATTAATAGCTCGGTTAAAACTTGCGTTAAAAGAAAAATATTTATAGATATAACCATTGCTTTAGGTTTAGTTGAACATCACTATAAAATATATCAAATATAAAATAAGCTTATAAAAAAAAAATATATAGCTATAAAAAAAATGCTGCCATATTAACTGAAGAAATTTTTTTATGGTTTTTAATATCTCAAGATGTTTGTTATGTGACTACTTGAAAATCATAAGAAATTTTTTATTGAAGATTTAAAAAATGATGAATTAAATAATGTTTTGTTACATTTAAATAAGACCTTCAAATTTTAAGAAAAATAATGTAAAGAATATGAATTACCAGAACCAAATGTAACAGTCAAATAGTGATTAAAAAAAAAAATTTTAATGAAATTTTTATGAATGATACAAAATTGTGTTTTATTGGTGGTTCAAGAGGTTCTAGAAAAATTTTTTTATATAAAACACTAATATCAAAAAAGTTATATCTATAGCTTGGACAGGAATTACTTCAATTGTATAATCTAAATAAAGGACAAGTCATCGAACATTTTAGTTACGATTGGATTTACATTATATTGAAAGTTCTTGTTCAGAATACAAAACTGATTAAAAAAAATCACAAGACGTAAATAAAATTATTTGAGACGAAGCTTCAATGATTTCTAAGGAAACTTTTGGAATAGTGGGTAAAATTTAAAAAATTTATGTGATAATCAAATTCTATTCGGTGCAAAATTATTTATTTCAGAAGGTGACCTTAGAAAAATACTGCGAGTAATAAAGCATGAGTTTAAAAGTTCTATAATTAGTAAAACTATTAAGTATTTATTTACATTGAAACACTTTAAAATTATAAAATTAAAAATAGTATGCAGAATACAGATTAAAAATTTTTATTATTGCTAATGGACATTGGAAATGTATCCATAAAGTCTTTTGAAATTCCACAGAGATGAAAAACTGATGACGTTTGTAGACAAATTTATGAAAATGGCTGCCTAAGCAAAGTAATTCTAACTAACATAATGAATCACCACCACATGTTTAAAATTTGAAAGTAGACCCTATTGTTATGTTGATAAGAAACTAAATTACATTCTATGGATTATGCAATGGCACTATCCTACGTATAACAAAATTATTTAAATATAATTTAGAAGCAGAAATAATAATTGGTAAAGAATCAGGTAATAAAGTTTTTATTCTAAGAATCATGTTAAATACCGCTAATAATTTATCTTTACCGTTAATTATATCAAGAAAACAGCTTCCATTAGTTCTAGCTTCTTCCATGACAACCAATTAATTGCAATGTCAAAGTTTTAAGAAATAAGGATTTTACTACAAAAAAACTTTGTTTTGTAATGGTCAGCTATATGTATTGGCATCAAGATGTAAAATTTCTGAAAATATATTTATACAGCATAATTTGGAGAATCAAGCAAACATTGAAAACATTGTATCGCAAAAAGTTTTTGATCATTCACAATTTTATTATTTATTTGTCAAAGTTTATTCCTTATGATTTTTATTTTTTCTGTAAAGAAGTTAGAGATTAGTATTACGGTCAATAAAGAGCTATATAATAAATTCATAATACTATGTGTTCTATATTAAAGGATTTTAAAATAATATAATTCGGTATACCATCAAGACTTTACACCTTGTCGACAACTTTTGCTTAAAAAGTTTTAATTTATTATGAAATCTATTGTTATTTAGACGGAAACTGACGACAAAAAACAACACAAATTAAAGTTCTTGTAAAGTTGAGGTGACCTGTCGCCAAATATAAAAATAACAGATATCTAAAAAAATTATAATTTTTACATGAAGATTATCTTTATAATTTATTGTATGTTTTTGTGAGAAAATGTGAGGAAGGGCTGTGGGGTGCGAAATTATCGTATATGTACCCTTCTTTAACATATATTTCGATTTAAATCAGATTATTATAAAATTTTTTAAAAATATTTTAAACTCCTCTGCGGGTAGTAGGGAATGTACGAGGCACTGAATTTACGAATTTTCGTACGTTAAATTTATAGACAAATAAAAAGAATTTTTCCTAGTATTTTTTGGTGTTGACGGGGTGGCTGTGGGGGGGGGGTGGTACGACCATGGAGGTATAGGGAGGGTGTGTGGACAGCCCTTTTTAAAGAACTTTCAAATATATAAAATAAATAGAAGAAAAATTAAGGATTTGTAGAATCTTTATTTTAACACCTAATGCTGATTTGTCAAAAAAAGTGATGTACACCTGATACATCGTTTAGACTTATGATTACTTTATAATTGATAAAAAATTCGGAGAATAGAATGAAATTAATAAAAAAGCATGTTTTCCGTGTCCTCTCTACATTAAAGGAAGGCTTTTTAGGTACTCGTCACGTCACGGAGGTCTTG
Organism: Copidosoma floridanum; assembly: GCF_036245765.1. NCBI lineage: Eukaryota > Metazoa > Arthropoda > Insecta > Hymenoptera > Encyrtidae > Copidosoma > Copidosoma floridanum. Next base: position 7,637,728 of record NW_028321911.1, read on the forward strand.
ACGAATAGAAAGTGTTTTTTAACCTAAGGGACACAATTAAGATTCTTATATTTCATTCGATTTTATTTTTTTTAATAAAAATGGCATCAAAAACTCCGGAAAAAAAATTAAAATGATGATCGGGGGTGTAGCCACCGAAAATGGTTAATTAAAAATTCATAAAAAATGCTAATTAGTGGTTCTACTAACGTATTTAAGTATAACAATAAATGTTTCTTTTTTTGCTTCTTTTCATACGTGTCACGGTTTTTTTTTTTTTTTTAAACTCTTCATTTTAACCGTTAATTAAAATTAGAATATATGTGAACAGTATGTTTATATTATATTAAAGTTTCTTTGTTGCTTAAGATAGCTATAATAATAAATGCGAGTAATTGAATTCATTGACATTTCCCATCTAATACGATATTGCCAAGGCAAATTGACTTTTTCAGTTAAAACAACCGTTTGTAGAAAATTGTCATATGTAGCAATTTAAAAAAAGTGCCACCTCAAATACTCGCATTTTAAACCTACCCATTGTTGTGTAGTTCATTCTTTTAAAAAATACGAACTTTGGTGTTCGATAAAAGTCGTAAGATTCGTGCGCGCAATTTGACAAAAGAATGTATAAAGAACAGACGATCGGAATATATGAAAAAATCTCCGATTTTTTGCGCATGCAACTACACTTCTCACGAAACTCTCTCCCTGATCGCACGTCACTTTAACCCTCGTTTTTAACCCTAAAAAGAAAATTGAGATCGACTTCAAGCTTGCGTCAATCGTGACCAAACATCGTCTCCCAGCAAGGCATTAACGATATTTCGTGGCAACGAAAAAAGCGGTCCTGCCTGGTCAGCAGACTCAAAAAAGCCGAGCTCCTTGCTCATTATCTTGTCCACGTTAAATGAATCGAAGCGACAGATTTATTGCAACCGTTGTTCCTGACAAGGTACAATTATTATTTTTAAACACCACAAACTTACATAAATATTAATGTACTTGAGTATATTTTGTTATTTTCACCCATGATTTACTAATGTACAACCCTTTGGCATAATAAATCAGGTTTTCTGCCAAAAGGCTTTTTCCTGCAATAAGCTTCTTTTATTTTATACTATCTTATTTTAAATACTCAAAAATCATCCCCTAATTAAATTTAGAGAGTGACTCTTGATCCCTGGGGTCTTACTCTCTACATGGCATTTCATTTTTAATTTGAAAACAGCTGTGCATTCTTCGTTACACCCATTGGTAAACTAGAGTAAACTCTAATATTCTTGCATACCATATGAGTAAGGCGTTGGACTGAAAAATCGCCGAAAAAGTATAAAATGTAGCGATTGAGAAGAAGAGTCACCGAGACCTCGATGGCGGAATTGGTGACGCACTTTCCCGGTAAGAAAAGAGTTCCAGGTTCAAGTCCTGGTTGAGGTGGCACTTTTTTTTAAATTGCTACGTATGACAATTTTCTACAAATGTTAGTTTAAACTGAAAAAGTCGAGTTGCCTTTGTAATAACGTATTGGATTGGAAATGTCGATAAATTCAATTACTCGCATTTAATACTTACCCATCGATAAATTGGAGTAAATTTTAATATTCTTACATAGCTATAACAATAACAAGAAAAATGTTATACACCTTACTAGTTTTTAAATGTAGTGAAAGGTGATCAGAGGAATAGTTTTACGTACTTATGGATTTGTCTCTAAATGAGTAATTTTCCTTACACACTTTGTGTTAAATTAAAATTAAACTACTGTAGGTATACATTTGTTGTTGGAAAAAAACATTATTTAATTGATAATGCTATGACTCAATGCACATTAACTGTTCGTTTCCTTCTGTTTTAGCACTCATCATTCATTTCTCGTTAATAGCATGCTTTTTCTGGCTTAACGTAATTTGCATCGAGACATACACGCTGGTGCACAGATACACTAGAGGCAACAATATCATTGTTTCTAATTGTAACAAGAAGAGGGAATTCTTCTACTATTCATTATGGGCCTGGGGTTCTACAGCTTTTTTTGTTGTTGTGACTCTGTACATGAAGTCAAACCCGATTGTACCTGCTATCTATGTTAAGCAATATTTTGGATATAAAAGCTGCTGGTCTCACTGTGAGTACTTTTATTTTATCAAGTGGCAAGAACAGCTCCTATATACCACTAAATTATGTTTTTTTTTCAAACTATATACTATGATATCCAAGAATTTAAGATTGCTTAACTGCAATTTTTTAAACATAGAACTTTACGCCTTTTGTAATCCTTAATAAGATAATTTGTATTCATGAAAACTTAACTGATTATTTGCAAATGAAGTTGAAAGCTTTATAGTTACTAATCTCTATGTAACACCTTAGTACCATTGGCTAACTGCTGCAAAAGTACTAAAAATATAATAATTTTTCTTATTTTAAAAATGTAATGGAATTTTTTTTATTTTAAAAAGTAATAGCATGGCTAAAAAATACATAGGGGTATGGACCACTAATTTAGCATTATATATTACAAGTTTCTATCTTCAGCGTTATAATATCATACTATCTGCTTGGACCCAATAAGTCTGATAAGACTCTCACATAACTTTTATAAAAGGTTCACTATTGCTAAAGCTGTATGGAATTAATAATTATAATTTTGATTCCAGTTCTTAGGCACTATACAAAAACATAATTAAATTTTGACCAAACTCTTTAGAACTGTGGAACAAGTAAACCAGTAAATTTTTTTTAATTCTGTCGTTATATAAAAGTATGTTGTAGTATTCACTTAAATAAATTTAATATTTTCATCTTTAGTTCTAAGGAATAACTGTTTTGGAGCTTGAAGCAAATAACCCTTACTGTATTCACCCATGTTGAAGCCAAAAACCAAGCTGTCTAGTTGGGACAGGTATAAGGAAGAGAAAACACAAATACGGTAAAAAATACAAGATTAAAATGGAAAATAAGGAATAAAAGGTGGGTTTTAGATGAAAAAAACTATTTATATATCATGTGACATAAAGTGAAGCACTAGACAACCGTATATTAGCTCCGTATGTTAGAGGCATGCACCCCTGAAATTTAGCTAAGTCAACCACTTTTTTATATTTACTTATAAGTCTGTAAGCCAAAGCTACAACTTCAGATTGTAGAGCAAGCAAATAATATACACATCCATGCAAGTAAACCTAAGTAAAGCCAAAAGTTGTGTTAAACGTTTAGCCCACATAACAAAAACTTTAAGGTGTACTTTTTTCGAGGAAAAAATAGTTTGATCGATTCATAAGTATTTTCTGATACTTAACACGATTTTTGTATGTCTATTCTCAAGCAGTGAGTTTCACTTTATATATTACTAACTACTGAAAAAAACATATTTTTTTGCAAAAAAAAAAAAAAAAATTATATGGTCTCTTCAGCGCGTTTTTTGTAATAATCCTCATACATTTGTTGCTTTTCATTTAGTTGTCTAAAAAAAAAACTTATCAAAATTGACAAAGTCTCTTCGTTAACTTGCCAATCAGAATAATTCATAAATTACAAACTGATATGTTTCGAAAAAATTATATGAAAAACATACTATGCCAAAAATAAGAGTGTAACAAAAGATACTTCAGAAAATAAAAAAATATTATCAAAAAGGTTAAAATAAACTCAATACTATAGTAAAAATTTCTGAAAGTTAAAAGAAACGAAGTTTAAAAATTGCTAAAATTTGATGTCTAAAGTAATAAACTGCCAATTTCTGCCTTCATTTCTCACTAATAGCAAGTAACCGGATCATGCACAATGTGCAACTTTAACGAAGAGAGAAAAAATGAAAAAAATTTTTAGAAAATTTATTTTTAAATCATAACATACTAGTCCAAATTTCGATTTCAAACTTTAATATTAAATTAAAGGGTGAAATCTACCCATAAAAATGTTTAAACATTTTTTTCTCAATCTAGGCATAAATATCCACAAAATACTTACTGCCAACGTATTGTTTTTTTTATTTTTTTAAACTATCAGAAAAACATAATGAAATTATGTTTATTTTTGGTGTAAAGAGCAAAATCCTAATTTTATGACCATCAGTGGAGAATGGGTCAAAAAATCTGAGAAAATTAGAATATTGTTTATTAAATGAGCAATATGAACAGTGCTAGGTGAAAAATGTCAATTAATAAGCGTTTGCCATGACGGGGAATGTCCCACGTACACAAGTGCGCATAGGTATCCGCTTTTAAGATTCGAGAAATCTGTGCTTTTGTTATGTACATTACTCACGTTAATTAAACTAAAACAAAAATGTTTTAATTATCCTAATGTTAGGAAGTACGTAACTATAAAACAGAATACACTGCGTAAAAACATTTTATTTAACGTAAACTGCTATTAGAAAATTCATTACTGCTTTAAAAGAAAAAAATTTGTTTTACAATTGTAACAGCAAAGTTATAAACATGGTATGAAAAAATAATACCTATCTAATTAAACAGTAATGTCTATTTTAATAGAATTTTAAAGCTCTGCAAAAAAACCATTGCTGCAAAAATTAACGTTCGAACCATTGTTAAAAAATTGAACGCTATTACACAGCGATTAACTATAATTAAAAAATTATGTAATATAATACTTTGTCTCTTTGTGCTTTATTGTTCACGTAATCCTTAATCAGAATTTTAAAATCCATTGTGTACTAGATTATCAATTTTATAATTAAACTTAAAGTATAGTAAAATTATAAAATTCGTTATACAATATCCATAAAGTAATATTTGAATTAAATAAAAATAAGTTAAGTTATTTCTTGTTAAAGTAAGGACGATAAAGATGATTAAAGGATTAAAGTTAGCACAAAAAAATACCTATACAATTATGAATTGGAACATTTATTCAGTGCCACGTATCTTCCAAGTTCGATGGGTCTCATTAAGCAAACTAAAAATAACGCATACGTACATAATATATTACTGAATATAAAAAATTTGAGATGCAATCAAAATCAATATAATACCTCACAGAGTCACTTTGTATACATAAATATACTAATGGGGTTTCGCTGTCCTGCGCACTTCGCGCACCAAGCCCCTATCAATAAATTGTCATTTTAAGTTTTAAACTTTCTTGGAAATTTTTTTTTTTAGTATATTATAATTTTATTAACTATTATTGTATTATTTTGATCGTGTCAACTATAAATTATTCATAACACCTTCATTCCAACAGTATTTCTCACTTTTTTTTCCAATTTTATTTCATTGTAAGAAATTTGATCACTATATGTTCTCTTAATTCTTATGAAAATATTTTTCAATGTTTGCATGCTTGTGTATGGTTTACCTTGAAATTAATTTTTTGTGCTGATTATGCTTCTAAATGTTATCAAGTAACTATTACTTTGTAAATAAATTTCGTAAAAAGGCATTCTTTAAAAATAATTACATAATAGTAGTTTTGTGTACTTAATTTTTTATGTACATTAACGACGTATCTTTTTAATGCATCACCTCATCAAAATTTACTTCCACATTCTGCACAAATCTTTGAATTTATAGGATTGTATTAAAATATGTTATGGCACATATGCGTTTGTTTCTTAATTATTTTTGGACAAAAATCACTTTTAAGTAATTTATCGATAATATGCTTTTCTGTATAACGTTCATAATGTTTGTTTACTTTGATTACTACGGCACATACCTCACACTCAAGTAAATTTATGTACTACTCACAGATTAACGTAATATTCAATGTGCAAATAAATTTTCTAAGCCTTTCACTGGTGTAACATCGTTTAAGGAAAGAAAAGAAAAAAATCGTTAAATGGTAACCTACGGTTCATTAAAAAAAAAAGTATTTGGATGTTTATTATTGTGAAACGAAAAATAAAGAAGACATATTTCAACATGGATGTTATATTTAACATTTCGTTGATTATTTTTGGTACTATTCTTTATTTTCTTATAAAAATTTTCCTTATTTTCACAAGATTTTATTATTTTATAAGTTATCCATCTTTTTCTAAGGACGCTAGTCGTTTTTTCCATTTGTATTTAATTTTTCTTTTTTTTCCTACACTATACTGTATCATGTAAATAAATTAATTTACAGTTGTATTCGGTTCATGTACTGATTTCATATCCTTTCAATTCAAGTTATTAGCTATTATCTTATGTTTATCATAATTAAAATGTCACTAGTACACATTTAATTCCAACAGAAGCAGCGCATAGATTGCAATATTTTCCATTCTGTAGTAGAAGTTAAAAGATGGCACACGTACCAGTACGTCTTGAAAATGAGTAAAACTTAATATTCAAAGAAAGTAAAACTGAAAATACAGTGATTAAATGGCAAACATCCTTAACAGCTTGGCTTAAAGTTAATAAAATCAATGATCTTGCAAATTCTCTTAAGTACATAAGCATTCCTGAAAATCTTATTTTTAACAATAATAATGAAATTTGGGTACATGGAGAAAACAATCACTCAAATTTTTATGGAGAAAGCAATATTAAAGTTAGAATGGTGTGACAACAACTGGAATTTTCATCACACTGCAAGGATGACTTTTTTTAGCAAAGTTTATTTTAATACTTCCATAATTTCTATAGGACAGTAACGATAATTCTTCCCCTCACTTGGCAGTAAAGAGGGGGATCATGTTAAGCACGGCAGTTTTTAGGTTGTAAATCTACAACAGTAGCAGACGCTTGTTTTGCCTTCACCTCCATCCCACGTGATACCCTTTTTACTGCTAAGTAAGGGGTAACCTAATAACCGTCACTCTACACTTAAAATTATAGTAGCATTAGAGTACATTTTGCAGACAAAAGAGTTACCCTTACAGTGCGGCAAAAATTATAGTGATTCTCACACTGTCCCAACCTTATCGTTATTTTTATGGTAAAAATTCACGTGATTGTTTTCCCTGTGTACAAAGTAAGAATGTAAAAAAAATACAGCTGTAAGAAAATTTAACATAGTATCTTCTAAAAATCATAAGGTTTTTTTTAAAGTTATGATTAAATCAAAAGCATGTAGCATTATTATTATTCAAAAATACGAAAACAAATAAGAATATTGAATAATAATTGTTGAAAGATACCAAAATTGCTATGGATTTAAGTGATGGTGATGCTCTTACTAATGTAATTTTTGAAGAAGATAGCACAGTTAAGCGTCCTTTTCAATTACAACACTTTTTGCGTGATTTTTATCTTTAGAAAATGTTTAAGGCATATATGGAAAAAAATTCGAAAAAAAAACTAATTTTACAGAAGATTTTATTAATGATAGAAAAACATTGCTCTTCTTAAAAGAAATCAAATCCTTGGATCAAAGGATGAATCGAGATTAATGTTAACCTTACCAATTCCAAACGAAATTGATTAAAACCTAAATTATAACACGCAAGAAATAGCATTTTTTTGAAAACATGTTTGACTCAACGTATTTTAAGTTAAATGATAATCAAAAAATTTTCTGAAACTACATTGAGCAAACTAATAGAACTCTTTTTATTCATGCTCTTAAAGATTTCATTAAACCTTTTTTGTACAAAATATTAAATTACTACTTGATTCCTCAAGGTAAAGAAATTTTTTTTAATGGCTTGGACCGACATCGCATCGGTATTGCTTCTCAAACAAATGACCAGTCACAGAGGTTTTCGTTTACTTTTGGACTTAAAAAATGTGAAGAATTTTTTTGTAGCGATGGAATCTAAAAAAAAAAAATCATAAGAAGTTTATTCTATTTTTAGGGATAAAGCCTCTATCATTCCAAAATAATCTTAGAAATAGTAAACAGGACCTGACGTGATCCATGTAATACAAACATACATTTTGAAAACGTGATCGATGTGATACAAACATACATTTTGAAAGCATGATTTATGTAATAGAAACATACATTTTGGAAATAAATTTTTTATGAGGAGATTTTTGTCAAATTTCTTTTGTTATGAAAACAATAATAAAAGTACGGTAATTGTTGAGAGTATAAAGTTATCATTTTTATAAATTCTTTTCATATTTTAAAGTTAACAATAAACATTCGTTGGATAAACACAAGTTTTCCTTAATTGTTATTAGAGATTAGAAAAAGAGATTAAAGAATACGAACGTATAAGACTCATAGACATTGAAAAACTAACAATATATGTTTGAGAATACTTAATCAGCGTAATGTGTGTTTTCTGAATAATGTCATCCTGACTTACCATGATGAGAACACTTATTTCCAAAATAAAAAAATTTTAAATAAACTGAATGGGAAGATGTCAAAAATTAATTTATATAGTACACTGTCCTTGTGGAAGTTATCTGAGAGGGCCATAATAGTTCAGTGGGGTAACTGTGGGAGGCTGTGAGGGGGTGTGGGTGGTCTCAATGGAAAACTGAATCTACTGCAATAAGGGAGCCTTCCCTTATATTGTTAGAAGCTGCGGGGAGAATTGTGGAAAACTTTATTAAAATTACTATACATAGTTAGAAATAAGCCAGCTGCACATAATGTGTAGCCATTGGCAGTAAAATTTCTTATAACAGTATACAATGATAGAACTATAACATAATTAAAGGACTTAGTACACATGAAAACAATGTTTATAGAATGTTTGTACATTGAAGTATGCTTTTGGAAGATAGTACATAAAAGTAAATTGAACATTATAAATACAACTGATCACTAGGGATTACAATTATTAAAACTTGAATAAAATAGAAGTACGTATATGACTAAGAAATCGAAAGTCTCCACGATTTTAAATACTATTCTTATTTATATTATTATGAGCCACTGCTAAAAAAACCTGTTTTTATAGATACCCTCTTTATCAAGAATCTCGACTCTTTTCCGCTTATGCTTATAGTTATTCATATATTTAGTTACTACAGGATCGAAATTAGACTTATGCATGTGTTTGTTGACTTTCTCTTTAGCTTCTCTTTTTGTTTCACTTACTTATTTGCAACGACAGTTTTCACACCGAAACTGATAAAAATTTTATGTATTTTAAAGAGTAGGAGTGGAATTTTTACCTTACTTAAAAAGTTCATTCAAATTATTCTGAAGTTTAGTTGTGGCTTTTGAGTTATATTGTTGTAAGAATTATACAATTGTAAAACTATATTTTGAGTGACAAAAGGAGTTACAATGTTATACCTATAATAAGATTTATAAAAACTTGTGAATAATATTTGTTAATGATATTACATGATTAAAATTGAAGTTAAGGAAATGACCAGAGGCCAAGAGCGTAGAAAATCATTGGATAATATTATTATTATTATTTGTGTCCATAGTTACAGTTACGTCTTAAATATTGCTATGATGTTAGGAGACAGTTTATGAGTAAATTTTGGATGCTAATTATAGTCATCAAAACAATGTTAAGCGAAATTGATATAATTAGATTTTAAGCACAGAATAGTGTCATCAACTTAGAAGAAAATATCAGGGAGGGTTAATGTTTTAATTTTGTTTTAAGTAACCTAAGCTGTCAGTCTCGAGATCTTTCATAATGACATCAGTAAAAATAGGTTAAATGGGCAAACCCGTTAAAGTAACAAATGTCTGCTGATAACGTCAGTTGTTTAATAAAAAACATGTTTTATTGAATAAAAATGTATTTATGGAGATGATTAAACTTCATTCATCTCTTGTTCGTGGAAGGGACGTTTCCGTCACGAGTTAAGGTGGCTCCAGCGCCTAGTGCCGTATCAAAATGGGGAGACTAAAATTAATCATTATTTTCTTTGAAATATGGTATAAAATTATCGTAGAGACTGTTGTTAGCCATATTCTACATTTTATCTGTTACTTTAGTGAGTTAATATAAAATAACAAAAAAGTTTTATGGTGCCCTAATTGATGAACTGTTACGGTACGCTCCTAAGTTCAAGAGTAGTTATACCTATATATATGTACTCTGCAGAATGCAGACAGCTGAGAGCTGACTTGCACTCGCAACTGTATACTTAGTCTCCGATTATTTAAAGATTTTGTTCGATAACAAGACACTTTTCTCATGTCATCGAAAACTGCGTAATAATATATACAAGATAGTATGTTTTTTACACCTTACGGGTTATTTATATAAGTGCAGCAGTAGGTTGTACATCGCGTAAGCTTGAATTTCCTATCTAACCCGTCTTAAAACTACGATTTTGTAAGCATGATTTCTTACAATTTTCATCGTCAACCTTAATTTTTTTTTATACGAATAGAAAGATGGGAATTCAAAGAATATAATTCAATTTTATAAATCTCGGTTGGGTTATTTATAATTTTAACGTTGAGGACACTGGAGCCACCTTAAGCCCAGCCAATGTCGAAAGTAGATTTTGCAAAAGGATAAATAGAATGTGGAAGAGCTTAAACTAAATGTGGCATATATATTTATAATCAAATTTCTTAAACGTGCTACACTATAACCTTTTCAATGTACATCGATATTTCATCTACTCAACGTAAAAAAATTCATGTATACATATTTATTGTAAACTTCCTTTTTTTGATAGTGGGATTTAGAAGAATAGAGATAAATAGGGTCATCTTTAGACAGGACCTCCGTATTTACCCTTCAAATCATTTCGTAACCAAGAGGAGTAAGGACACAGAATTTTACACTAAAGATATTCAATCCAAAATTAATAATGTCCTAATATTTATCCAAATTTTAGAAGGAACCTTATTTGAGAAAACAAAAATCGATTTTATCAATACAATCATTTTCAAACATATAAAAAAAATGGTCTGTGGTGTTTTCTAACAAATTCAAAGAAAAAGCCTATAATTAGGTCTTGCTTACAATACGAAAAAATGTAATCGAGAAAAGCTGTTTTAAACCTTAGTAGTGTAATGTACTTATAAAAAAGACAAAGGTGTGCGGTCTAGCTAGTATTTGAAATAAAAGTAATAAACTATGGTGCACTTTGCCTACGCACCGACAACCAGACAAATCTAACAATTAGGCACTTATAACGCGAAATTTCCGATGATGGAAACTCTGTTATTAATCAAACAATGTAAAAAAATGTAGAATAGACTACTATAAGTTTTATTCGTACCATATTTCAAAGTAAACAACTTAAAGTCACGCTATGCAAGGTGCAAAATTCAATACACAGATGTACTACGGTATAAATGAAATATAACTTATCAAGTAAGTTTAAAATGCAATAAAAGAAAAAAGAAACGTGTTACATTAAGTTAAAGTGCACTATTATATTAAATCAAAATGAACAAAGCAAAAATACAGGTCATAATTTAATCCATAGGTCACACAAGTATCACAGGTCTAAAAAGAGAAAAGACATGACAATCATAAACGTATTAAGCGATATGGATACACAGATCCCCAGACAGCTAGCAGCTTGAGGTTAGATCACTACGAAGTTATCTATTATTATTAACTCAGACCTTACATCTTATCACGTAATATATAAGAAGTGTAAGCTTGGTCACGCCTAAAGAGAGATAAAAATAGCGCAGGGCACAAAACATTGAAAAACAGAAGCTTGCCAGGCAGCCAACAGAAAAGTGTAGGTACCCAAAAAAAAAATGACAGACTCCAAACCCACAGAGAAAAAGGAGCTTAACTACAACTTGGTTGATATATAAGGAATTTGCTGCTTCTTTCTAAGTGCAAGCGAAATGCAACACTTTCTCTGACACTGTGCCAAGTCCACTCACGTGATGCATAAGGCCTCACCTGGATGATTATATCAGAGTCCCCCCAGGTATCAAGCTCTCACTCTTAACTTTATTTCTTTCCTCGAGCTCGTACTCTCTTCCACTTGCGTTCTTTGTACCACCAATCTACTGTCTTAGGTGCACGTAATAGATATTATTCAGACTCATGCACCTCATCTCTTGTCTCGCTCATACTTCAAAGTTATATGTGTGTACGCACAAGCAAGTGGCCAATCTGCTTGGAATATACCCAGTGATGTGAGCTGGTCAATCGACTGGACAACTGACCAATCAATTCACGGTCATAACTGTGAATTGACAAAAAAATAGTTGACACTCAATCACAACTTTTGGTAGACCTGTCAAAATTTTTAATGATCATCAAACCTATGTCTATGTAGAGAGTAAAGAACATTAGTATTTTTTTTTGTTTTGGTAAAAGATTTTGCTTTTGTATTTTTGAATTAAGTGGTAGCTTAAGTTTATGTTAGCCTAGCTTTTGGCTACCAAAGTCTTACAGATACGTTCGCCACCATCTGTTGAGAAAAAGAAAAATCTACTGGTTACTACATTTCAAAAAAAAATTAGTTAAGGTTATTTTACATATTTCATCAGTCTCTTTGGCTCTTATGCTTTTACTCTTTCACGCTTTCGTTTCGAGCCTGGTTTAACAACTGGCAAGATGTTTGCATCCTTTGTGTTTACGCTCATGTGATTTTTAGCTATAGTTATACATAAATTAAGGTGAGCTTGTTTTAATCTTACATTGAACTGAAACGAAGTTGTACTAATTAAAAATCTCAGGAAACTTGGTTATTTAAAAATCATAACCTACATTCTGAAAGAATGTAATGTAATCAAATAGAATTGAACGTTTCCAGATCATATGGATTTTAAAGGTTCTTGAAAAAAATTTTACTCCTTTGCATCGTGAGCCAAACCAAAAAATTTAATCCTACTCGTGCAGTTACTGAAAATACATTACAGTGAACGTATCACGTGAATAGAGTATCACCCCGCCGAAAATGGCAAGGAATGCCCACTGGATTTCAGGTAAGATTTTTAACAAATACGAGGCATCAAAGTCAACCTGAATGGAAACGTTTCTTTAATTTCTCAATCAGATCGCTCCTTAAGCAAAGGGAGCGGTACTTGATTACTTATTTACATTATTATATGCACGTATTGATACATATGTGTGTGCATGTATGTTGAATATATTTTTTTTCTCAAATCTTTTATTTTTAGATGAGCCACAGACTCACAGAGCCAAAATATTAGCTAATTCAACGCCATCGGAGATTTTAAGTGATATTTCTTCACCTAAAGCAAGTTTCAGTCAACTCAAAACTGTACACAGTTCTTCGTCAGGTATCTGGGAATATTTTAATTTTATGTTACCCGATGAAACGAAGGCATATTGTGAATTACCTGCTAAGGCAAGATACCCGTCTGGCGTCACACTTCAACTGACGGAAAATATATATATTGTCAAAAACTATTTGTAAAGCTAAGGCCTTCATTTTACCTTCCATCGCGATACCAACTATCTTATTCTCTACGAGATTTTCACTGTTATAAAGTCAATCGAAATAAAAAACATCTTTGGCATTGTCACAAACAACAAGCAAAAAGTGCAAGCAGCGTGGTCTCTACTAAAACAAAAGTACAAAAATAAATCAATTTTTTGTATGGCACACATTTTACATCTTTTAGTTAAAGATTCACTTGAATAGCAAAATGCTTAAAAAAAATATTCAATAGGCTGTATCGAAAGTAAAAGAGAAAGAAAAATCCTATGTTTCATGCATACTAATTTTGGAATTTCACACAAAAAACAAAACAAACCCAAAAAGTGGTGAATCTTCTCAAATTTCTCTAAAACTTTTTGTAAAAACGCGGTAAGGGCCGTCTTTACAAAGTTTGGAAAGTCTAGATTTTGATAAACGAAATTTTAAAACAACTGTTTATAGACACGAGAGCAGTTTTAAGACCTATAATAAAATTGTTAATTTTAGATGAATCATTTAGGACTGCATTAGGCAAATTAAACTTTTGTCAAACCAGTAACTATTTATATCATGAAAATGCAATTAGATAAGTCAAAATTAAGTTAAGTTGGCAAATCTTCCTATGAACTTATAGTTCACTTTAAAAAACAAAGCACTAAAGTGCCATTGCCATTTTGAAGTGAACAAGAAGTAACTCATGTGACTGCAAAGTTAAAAAAGTATTTAACTAAAGATTTTAAGTAAAGATTCTTGTAACTTCCACAGTTTTAAATGACATGCTATTATCTAACATACTGTTAATTTTAATTTGTTACGACATTTTTTAACTGTAGATTCAAATAAGAAATGGTTAGTGTTGAGAAGAATTATGTTGACTGATGCTTTTTAAAAAATAATAGAATAAAATAAAATGAATACCTAGACGATTAAAGATTGAAAAATAAATATTTAAAAAATGTCTGTAGGACAGCAAAGAAATTTGGGATTTTCTATTATTAGTTTCATCGTTGTATAATGTAACAAACTTAAAAAAAAAATTGTATATGTCATAGAGGCGTTCTGTATACTAATCCCCAAAAATAGATGATGAACATTAATGTACACCTATGTATACGTAAAAAAAACTTTATTTTCTTTAACTTTAATACCTTAGCGCTTATTTAAGGCTTAGTGCGTTAGACCACTATGCCAAGGAGACAAAAACAAAGCCCGCTCAGTTTTTCTTATATGTAATTGCATTGATTGTTAATAAATAATAAGTTACTTGTAATTGGAACTGACACTTAGAACTATGAACATTAACTATCACTTTTCTTACAACACGTAAGATTTTTAAATGGTGTATCATAAGAAAGATAAAAGTGCAAACAATAAAATGTATTCCTCTCATTGAAGAAACTAAGTTATGTTTTTCTAATTATTGGTATCTACCACCATAATCATGAAGTGTCTAAAAAAACGATATTTCTGAAAAAAAAAACACAAAAAAACCACTTTTAGTAAAAGCAAAAACAATGGAAACACTAAGGTTTGAACTCATTGTTAGAGCAAATTCAGATGATGGTAATACAAACATTATATGCATAAATTCTCTTAGAATTTCTTCAGGTAAAAGATATATAAAACCAACAGATCTGAAAAATGTGAATCTACATTTAGAACTAACTAAAACTGTTACTTTTAAAAAAGTAAAAAATTCAAATAGAATGAGAGGGCAAAAAGGAAATGCTTGGCTGATATTGAACAAAACGTTAAAAGCAATATATATATATATATATATATATATATATATATATATATATTGGTGGAGATGAAAATATTTAATTTGTTGGTGGTTGTTAAAAAAAAAAATTTCTAAGCCAGCCCCCGCTACTAGTGAAATCTCCAAAGAAGATTTAAAACAAACTTTAAAAAGTTTTTAATTATGTACCCTAGAACATATGCGAATCGAAAAAATGACTTAAGCTAGCAGAAAAATTTGTTTTGGAAAAATTCTCGGGCAAAAATAGCAGTGTTATTTAGTTATTCTATATTATCAGTCGTAACTTGATGAAGATCCATATCAGATTAAATAAAAAAGTAGACTTATTATGTACTGTCGATCTTCACTTTATTCGTTAAAAACGTGTTACAGCTGTTTCGGTATCACAGTACCTTCGTCAGACAAATGTACATCAAGACTTAATAATATTATACAGCGTGCTATCAAGAACATACACGCTGTGCCGTGGTCGACAATCAGATAACAGGGGCTGTATACAAACCTACATTCATAAATTCATACGTACACACACAAATGCATACATTTTGTATGTAGTCAATAATACTGGTCATTTCAAAGCTAAATTAAGTAGAGGCGAATTATTCAAATTTAACATATCATTCAATAAGATATGAGAGCGTTTTAATTTAATAATTTCTAGTAGTTCTAATGCATCTAATTTTAATCCTTTGTTACATGTGTGTAAAATTTTAAAATTGTTATTGTAAATATGATTACATTTAAGAATGTGATTGGCATAACTAGAAGTATCTAGTTGTTTCTCGTAGGCATTTTCGTGTTCCTTGAGTCTAAACTTGAAAGCTCTACCTGTCTGTCCTCTATATTTCTTATCACAAGAACCACAACTAAGTTCGTAAATGCCTGATTTGTTTTCTTTTTCGATCTGATCTTTATTATTTTTGATAATAGTTTGTAAAGTTTTATTTGATTTGAAAGCTATGTTTATATTGTACTTCTTTAAGTGCTGTTTAATTTTTTCTGACAAATTGCCTACGTAAGTAATTACATGATACGGTGCAATTTCTCTTGCGGACTGAGGGAAAACTTTGCTTATAGCTTTCTTATACTGTATATTTTTAATTAACTTATCGATAATGTTGGAATCATAGCCATTATTGTGAGCTATTTGTTTAATTATTTGTAATTCTTTGGTATAGTTTTCGGAGTTTAAGGGTATGTAAAGGAGTCTGTGAGTATAACTATTGAATGCAGACATTTTATGCGAGTACGGATGAATACAATTTTTATGTATTGTGGAATCTGTGTGGGTAGGTTTATGGAAAATACTATAATCTAGTTGATCGTAAATTCTATGTATTGTTAAATCCAAAAAATTAATTCTATTGTTGTTTTCTTGTTCCATAGTGAATTCAATATTTTTATGTAATGTATTAATATGTTTGAAAAAAAAATTTAGTTGCCTTTTTGTACCAGTCCAACAACAAATTACGTTATCTACGTACCGATACCAAAAGAGCAAATTTTTACTAAGACCACGTTCCATAATTTTATTTTCTAAGTCATTCATAAAAATCTCTGCTAAGAGTGGACTTATGGGATCACCTATTGTAAGGCCATCTCTAGCTAAAAATATTCGGTTTTGGAATTAAAAATAGTTTTGTTTCAAGCAGACGTCGTGAATGTGTGAAATTTCTTCTGAAAATAATTGGCTAGTAGTGGATCTACTAAGTAGATTTTTAATAATGTTTCTTACTTCTAATACTGGTACGCTTGGAAAGAGATTTTTTACATCAAATGAAATAAGAGTCGAATTTTCGGGTAGTTGTTGATTTTTTAAATTATCTATAAGTTGTATGGAATTTTGTATGCTGTAGGTGGATGTGAATTTAGTATTATATGTAATTAATTTAATTAACTTTTTGGATACTTTATACGATGGGGAACTATTAAATGAGACAACTGTTTTAATAGGCATATTGTTTTTGTGTAGTTTAATTAAAGAGTATAGTTTTGGTGGCTGGGGATTCATCTGGACAATTGCATAGTACGCGAGATTTGATAGAATGGTTAGGTTTTTATGTAGACTTATAACGTCTTGTTGAAATTAATGTGTAGGACCTTTTTTCAGTTTTTGAAAATGACCAGAATTTAGAAATTCAAAGGTTTTCAAGACATAGTGATGCTTATCTATAGCTATAACTGTATTTCCTTTGTCCGCTCGAGTTACAATAATATTATTATCTTTCAACTTGTTTCTAATACTAATGGCTATTTTCTGATAGTTTTTAATCTCAAAATTTGAATATTCTTTTATTAAACTAGCTAGCAAATATTTCTCTTTGTTTTAATTATTAACTAAATAATTCGGTAAAACTCTTTTGTTGTTCAGTATAGTTTTACATTCAACAGCTATGAGTTCTTTTGCTTTTTTAAAATTTTGTATATTAAAATTAAACTTAAAACTTTTCTCAAGTAAAGCGGTTTGTTTTTCTGAAAAATGAGTGTTTGACAAATTAACGAATCTATTAAAAAAGTTTTGGTCAGAATATCTATGTTCATTATTAGTGTTAGTGTCTGTGTAAGATGTGTTTATTCTTTTAAAATATTTCAGTCTATTTACTTTATTTTTTTGTGTTATGTACTTTTTCTGAATGATACAATCTATTTTCACTCTTACATCACTGTCAAGTACCGTAAATTCAATGTTATGGAGTTTGGATAATAGTTCAGTATGAAGCACTTTAAGGTAAACACTCACAACGTCTCTTTTGTTGTATGCTTTTCTTCTATCTTCCACTAGCCATCTTCTAATTGCCCCGGCCACTGATTTCTTCGCCGAAGAGTTGTTAAAGTTGGTTTTTATCGAAATGTATTTGGGTACTAGTTGATGTCTTATTATTCTAAACTTTAAAGCTCTACTTGTCTGTCCTCTATATTTCTTAACACAAGAACCACAACTGAGTTCGTAAATGCCTGATTTGTTTTCTTTTTTGGTCTGATCTTTATTATTTTTGATAATAGTTTGTAAAGTTTTATTTGATTTAAAAGCTATGTTTATTTTGTACTTCTTCAAGTGCTGTTTAATTTTTTCTGACAAATTGCCTACGTAAGTAATTACATGATACGGTGCAATTTCTCTTGGGGACTGAGGAAAAACTTTGCTTATAGCTTTTTTATACTGTATATTTTTAATTAACTTGTCGATAGTGTTGAAATCATAGCCATTATTGTGAGCTATTTGTTAAATTATTTGTAATTGTTTGGTATAGTTCTTGGAGTTTAAAGGTATGGAAATGAGTCTGTGAATATAACTATTAAATGCAGACATTTTATGCGAGTACGGATAAATAGAATTTTTATGTGTTGTGGAATCTGTGTGGGTAGGTTTATGGAAAATACTATACTCTAGTTGATCGTGAATTCTATGTATTAATAAATCCAAAAAATTAATTCTATTGTTGTTTTCTTGTTCTTTAGTGAATTCAATATTTTTATGTAACGTATTAATATGTTTGAAAAATAAATTTAGTTGAAGAAGTACAATATAAACATAGCTTTTAAATCAAATAAAACTTTACAAACTATTATCAAAAATAATAAAGATCAGACCGAAAAACAAAACAAATCAGGCATTTACAAACTTAGTTGTGGTTCTTGTGATAAGAAATATAGAGGACAGACAGGTAGAGCTTTCAAGTTTAGACTCAAGGAACACGAAAATGCCTACGAGAAACAACTAGATACTTCTAGTTATGCCAATCACATTCTTAAATGTAATCATATTTACAATAACAATTTTAAAATTTTACACACATGTAACAAAGGATTAAAATTAGATGCATTAGAACTACTAGAAATTATTAAATTAAAACGCTCTCATATCTTATTGAATGATATGTTAAATTTGAATAATTCGCCTCTACTTAATTTAGCTTTGAAATGACCAGTATTATTGACTACATACAAAATGTATGCATTTGTGTGTGTACGTATGAATTTATGAATGTAGGTTTGTATACAGCCCCTGTTATCTGATTGTCGACCACGGCACAGCGTGTATGTTCTTGATAGCACGCTGTATAATATTATTAAGTCTTGATGTACATTTGTCTGACGAAGGTACTGTGATACCGAAACAGCTGTAACACGTTTTTAACGAATAAAGTGAAGATCGACAGTACATAATAAGTCTACTTTTTTATTTAATCTGATATGTGTCATTTAATAGCTGGAGTAGTTTGAAAATGGATGTTAGCGTTTTGACTTCCCAGACAAAGACTATGCCCTGCTTCTAAGCCTGGAAGAAGACTATGCTTTTTTCCCAAGTCCGGACAAAAACTATGTCTTTTACCTTAGTCTGAACAAAAACTATGCCATTTTTTGGATCCCAGGCAAAGGCTATGTCCTTTTCTGAAGTTTGAACAAAAACTATATTCTTTTGACTAGTTCAGATCAAAACTTTACACTCTTAGGATCCTGAACGAAGACCAACTCCTTTTTCAGAGGTTGGACGAATACTATGCCCTTTTTCGTAGTTTGAATAAAAACTATACCTTTTTTTTCTAGTCTGGGCTAAGATTGTTTCATTTTCTCTGAGTTTGGACAAAGATATTAATCTTTTCTGGAGCTCAGATGAAGTGGAATTTATTTAAGCCTACCTGACAATTACGTTTGTAGTTAGATATATAGAGAAGTATGTTTATATCATGATTTTTGTCTACAGTTATTGTAATATGCATGAAATATTTTACAAACGCTTACTTATTTTTTTTTTCACATACTTACTAGAATTCTCAATAATGGAGCTGCTAAATCTGCTAAGAGTAAGGGTTACGTATTGTTTTATTACAAAATGATCCGTGCACTCATGTACACGTGAATTTCAATGGAAAGATAAAACTTACAACACCACCACTGTGAGACAAGCATCGTGAAATCTTAAAACGTTTTTTTATTGTAGGGGAAGTACAACATAAAAAGGGTCAGTAAATAATATTTGAATGTTTTTAAATTTAATTTTCGTTCAGACGTGAGCATAGTTTTAGCCCAGACTCGGATAAAATTGTATAGTTTTCGTCCGAGCTATAAGAAAGGCATTGTTTTCATCTAGACGGTAAAAGAGGGGCATAGTCTTTCTCCAGGACCAAAAAAATGGCATAGTTTTCGTGTAGACTAGAAAAAAGGGCATAGTCTTCATCCAGGATCAAAAAAGGTCATAATTTCCGTCGAGACTAGAAAAAAGGTATAGTTTTCGTCTGAACTCCGGAAAAGGGCATAGTCGTTGAACAAGCTCGAAATAAGGGGCATAGTCTTCGTCTGGAATCAAAAAAGGGCATAGTTTTATTCTGATTAGAAGAAAAGGGCGTAGCCCAAGACATCAAAAAGTCATAGTTTTTGCCCAGGGCCAATCAGGTTATAGTCTTCACCCAGAGCGTCAGTTTAAGTTAAAATGAAGACCCTACAAAAATTATAATTTTTCGATTGTTTTTAGTGAATTTAGCTTCAGATTAATGGAGCTTAATGCTAATGTAACTACGAACTAACTATGAGTAAAAAAACTAGAAAGACAATTTTAGTGAAACCTATGCTAATAAACAATAGTCAACTGTAAAATATGCACTAGTATTAAAATATGTAAATGGTCCTTTACTTAATTATACACTAAATAATGGAAAACTTTTACTTGCAGTGGATAAAATCATAGACCCAAAAATGTTTATAAATTTGATTGCTGTAGAACTGCCAGACTTTATAACAGATAAAATAGATTAATCAGAAATAAACGAAATTAAAAAACCATCGATGGCTTTACAAAAACAAGCGGTGTGACGATTTGCTAAGTGAAAATTCTAAAAATTAAAAAAAAATCAATATCTCTGTTATAGATCAAAAAACTTTGATAATGATTTTTTAATAGGACTGGGCTGAATTGAAGAATTCTCCTTGATATAAGACCAAAACTTAAAAATCAGCCAGTATCCAAATGAACAACAGTATTACCAAAGAAATTGAAATATCTTAAAATGAAAAACTCAGTTCTAAAAATTTAGAATACACTAAAAACAAAAAGACTTATGGATTCAAAGATAATCTTACAATAAGCCCTATAATAAACACACAAATAAAAAAAATTGTTTACATCTGCTTCAATCATTTAGATTATGAATAACAAGTAAAAATACATAATTTAATAAATGAAAGTATGGTCATCTTTGCAAGAGCTTAATACACTACTGCATGAGCAGCGTTGGCTCAGTGGTTAGCGTGCTTGGTATTAATAAAACGCCGTTCTAGAGGTCGTGGGTTTAATTCCCAGTGAAGGCAAAGTTCCTGTATATCCCCAACATCTGATGTTTCAGGGCGGGTTTTTCGTGGAATTTTCCTTCAGAGTAATTACAGGGTTTTTTCCTTGCCCCACAGGTGTTCCGGCCTCGGTAAATGTAAAACAGTGTTAGGGCTAGAAGTAAAGATTAGCGGATCCGATGCGCCAGGCAGGGATTGCTAACCTTACTGGCAAGGGATTGGTCCCTGAAACATGGGGCTTCTCCGAGGATACTAATTAGCCTGAATATGATGCTTTGGCCGAGAGCGCCAGCTTAACTAGTGAGGAGTGGACGTCCTGAAATATGGAGTCCTCTCCGAGGAAAGGCTTCACAGTGGCGAGTGGATCCGTTGCAACATTGGTGCAAAGAGTGTCAGCTTAACTGGCAAGGTATTTTACCGGAGATACTCGCATTGTGCCCATGGATTAAGTATAACATCAGTAAAAAAAACGGTTCATAAATTGCGAAGATTAAAATAAAATTGTTGCATCATATTCTTAATGGTTTCTGCTTATCAACGACGTAATGACAAAAATAAGGAACTGTACATATTTTTGAACATTAGATGTTAACTCATCATTTTGGTGAATACCTCTGCGAGTCTTCAACAGATAAAAAACAGAATTTGTCATGCAAAGAGGCCACTTTCAGTGAATATGCTTAAAATTTAGCCTGAAAATTTTACCAGCAATTTATCAAAGAATAATGTCCAACATAATGAGAATACATTAGCTTCTAAATTTCACAGTACTTTTATTGATGATATTTATGTGTTTTCAAGAACTTTTAAAAAGCATATTCAGGAACTAACACAAATATTCTATGCAATAATAAAATAAGGTCTTAGACACAAGTTCTCAAAATGTTCCTTTGCTTAAAGTTTAGTGAAATACATAGGTAAGGTAAATATCTTAGTAGTTGGCCACCTTCAGGCTGTTGTATCCCAGTACTTGGCTACCTCCACGGTAAATATATACAAAAGCTGGTGGTCAACTATTGGGACACATGCATGGCCTCATAGTTGGCCACCAGTTTTATCTGTGTATTTTATACAGTGGTAAAGTAATAGGACCAGTTTTTTTGGTAGCCAACTACTGGGACATTTACCTGAACATGATAAAAATAAGTCGGTTATACCTGTAAAAAATCATTTCAATTCTGTAAAAGATTCCCGTGTATCAAAAAAGCACAAAAATATCATACAGTTTTAAGAAAAAATAAAATTTGAACGAGCGGTCAGTGGTAATCTGTTTTGATTGCTCCTCACGTAGGAAAAACCAAGTAGTTGAATTATTAATAAGGATACTGGATAACAAATAGCCAACACAATAAAATACGCGTTAACGGCAAAAAGCTGTTTATGGAAAAAAACCGTATTATTAAATAACAACACACAAAAAAACGAATAGAAAAGATAGTTGACACTTGAACTAAATACAACAATCATGAAATAAAAATGTAAAAAGAAAACGCATATATGTGTCTGAGTGAGTAAGTATGTGTAAAGAAGACGTCTCGAGATTTGAACGATCCTGACATGAGCGCGTGTTACTGCAGTCTACGCGCGTGAAGATGAACTAAGCCAGCAAGAGCAGGCAAGCAGATACTGCCATCATTGGGGTGCAACGTTTTATCAGTGTCAGGTAAGAAGCGATGAAAATTGTGAAATGTTCATGGGTGCCGAAGCTTGGCTACGAGAAAAAGTGGAGACAGGAAAAACAAGAAAAAAATTCGTATGTAAAAGATAAATATACTGGCTAACTAATTACGAAGCTTATGCGACGAGATGAATAGCTGTACTGTCAAATGCCACCGTTGACCCTTACAAGATGCGCTTCGATTCTTCCACCCCTGCTGTCGATTCTATGAGATAAAAAAAGACAATTAGCGTGCGTTACTAATCTGCTGCTACTAAGTTGCACACTATGACGAGAAAAACTCTACGACGCAATGACTAAATGAAAAAGGAGGAAAAGAAAGGGAACAAAAGATATAGCGTAAGGGATTGATGGAAAGACCGAAACTAACCGATTGAACCCAATGCGTTCTCTCTTTGTCTCTCTATCGCACTCTTCCTCTTAAAAACCAAGACTTTATTTCGACCTCCAACGAAACATAGTTCTATCATAAATACGGACTAAAAATAGTGATGGTGGTATAATTGAAACCCTTGCACAACTAACAAAGAAAAGGTAAGGAGTTTATCTGGACTAAAGATTGCCAAAAATGTTTAGAAGAAATAAAGCAAATATTGTGTACTCAATCTGTACGAATAATTTTTCACCCAAAGTTGCCACTTCACATGTATACTAATGCTAGTTTTCAAGGAGTTGGCACTACACTGTAACAACCTGAAAAAAATGGAGAGAAAAAACCAGTGGCATACTTCTCGAAAAAACTGAATGAAATACAGAAAAAGATTAAAAGCGATTAACCTGGAATGTCTGACAGTCAAGGAATCCATTAAATGTCGGCAGCACTTACTTATAGAAAAGAATTCAAAGTCTTTTCTGACCATAAACCATGTCAGAATTTAAATATAGGATCAAAAACAGATGACAAATTAGGAGACCTAATACATTACTTGTTACGATACGATTTGGAAACTAAGTGCTCACCAAGGAAATACAATCAAGAAGCTGACTTTCTTAGCAAAAACCCAGTCTGAAATGCTGACAATGAAGAATATGAATAATCTAATAAGTATAAATTAACATCTATGAATAGAAGTAGGGCAGAAGAAAAGAATTATCTAGTCAGAAAAATTTATTATTAAATTTCTCAGGGATGTTTATACAAATTTTTGTCTTATAGGTATAACATAGATGCAGAAAAACATTTGTACAAATTACACAGAAAAATTTTTAGCAGAAAATATAAAAAATATATTTCAAAATTGCAGTCAGTACGAAGCATAAATCAAGAGGACAACAAAGCTATGGACTTCTCTTCCAACTGGATCCTGCCTTGAAACCGTTCAGAATCATGTCGATAGATAATACAGGAGGATTGGGAGGTTAAAATATACAAAGAATCAACAGTTGTTAGTAGATAATTTTACAACGTACGCTCACATCATGATGTCAAAAGCGCAAAATGCATCTGATTTTGTTAAATTAATGAAACGTACCACAGACACAAAATAAATTAAAATAATTTTATCAAACTAATATCTGGGCATTAATTCAAAAGAGCTAAGAATTTTCTTCTATGAAGAAAATATTAAAATAATTTTAACAACAGTTAACTTACTGTTATTAAATGGTCTAGATAAAGTATTTAATTAAACCATCCTAAATATAATTACTTATAAAACCAACGAAACTAAAAAAATGCTTGGATAACTGTAGCACATAAATGTGTGCAAAAATATAATAATACAAGACACAGCATCTCTGGACATCCACCTATATATCTAATGTAAGGTGTTGACATTACAATATTATCTAAAAGAATAAAAGAAGAATCACATACTAAGATTAGATCGCAGAAACAAAAATTGCTTTTGAAAATTTTCGAAAATCCCACGTACATCACAAAACATTATACGACAAAAATAAAAAATCTGAAATTTCTATATGGTTTATTTAATGTTTATAACAAATAAAAGCAAGCTTAACCGATAAAAATTAAATGTACTTAGAATTGGACCATGTGTTACTATGGAAAAATCAAAATCCATATTTAAAACAAACATGGACTTTAAAACTGGACAATAAAAAAGATTCAGAAGAAGAAAATTAATTTACTAACATCCTGAGTACTTACAAAGAAAATGTAAACATTTTTTACTGCGGAAGGAATGACGGGAAGAAATGTAATGTTTTAAGTTTCAAATTACCCAAAGAAATTTCATTTACATAATGTACAGTTATCAAAATGTGTGCATGAGGTAGACTACGCTTCTGAGATTTAATTGTATAAACTTATGCAAACATTTTACCAAAATTATTATTTTGAAGAATATCATCCGAAATGGGTATTAGTTTTACATAACATAATCTAACTATAATAGTTAGAATATCTTTGGAGTCGTGTTTTTGGAAATTCGTATGAAAGTAGCTCTAGTTCTTTCTATTTAAGACACAATGATACTGTTATAAATAAATCTAGTCTACCGTATTTTCTTATTCTAGCCATTGCCTTCTGATAGTACTTCTGCACATATCTTAGATTCCCAATATATGTGGGTGGCAGTATCTAAAAATTTTAAAGTTTATACTTCGTTTCAAATTTCGTAGAAACATTGTAGGATTTACTAAAAAATTATTATTCTCTTTTAAAGTGCTGTCTGAGATGTTAGATACTGTATAACAATAATATTGTATTCTAAATATTATGTACTAAGATTAAGAGCGTCTCCAGTGGCACTGTTAACACTATCCTCAGACACTTCGATAAGATTAAAAGACTAAAAAAACTGGCCGTGTAAGAAAAATGCTATTTATTCCTGGATTACTACTGTCTCTTCCATTGGAATCCTTAGAGCTAGCCAAACAAGGAAGTGACAATGTTGTAAAAGTCATTGCTTATACTGACTCACATAGGTAAAAGGAATGTATATAGGTGAGTGGTCAGTAGGTGGACAATAAAAATCGTTCCACGTGCTGGTAGGAGATGTCTGGGGGATGGGTGGGGGAACAAAAAAATTGTAAAGGGGTCTGTGGAAGGTTTTAAAAATCAAATACATTGAAGTAACGTAATTACCAAGTGAGTTTTACCATCGCATATGGAGGTTCCGTGGGGGTTCGTAGGACGTTAGTAGTTGGTTATGTGGAATAACATACACAATTAAAAATATAATATAACATGATACATATGAGTATTCTGATTTATGCTAACACTCTACAAGCAAAAATTTTATTTATGCAGACTCCTACTGTCATATTCTGACTATCAGTATAAGTATGTATCTTTAAAAAACGTAGAGTCTTTGTAAGTCAGTTCTTACGTATATATAATAATGCAGAATTAAAAATAACAGTAAAATGTACTCCACATATTTTAATTAAAACCATCTGCAGTTATTTTGTAATTTGTCAAATAGATAATTATCCTAATATTAGAACTACTGAAGTAACGTAAATACATAAGCTTTTACCTACAAATACAACCATAGATGTGTAGGGCTCCTGGCGATGAGTACCACAGGTTTTGTTATTTATGTTCCAATACAAAAACTTTATCTATACTTAATATTGAAGCATGTTACATGGTCACTTATATTCATTTAATAGATTTTGTGTTTGAATTAAAATTATATAAACAAAAAAAAGATTAACAGGCCTTGTCTATTCACTGCAATGGTGGTGTGAAATAATTAGGTGCATAAAAGATTTAGCTGAATAATAACCATGAGTCTATTAGTTACTAAAAACAGAGATAGATGTAAGTTTATTCTTATTGAAAGAAAAGTTTCATGTACACCTAATTTAAACTATTCCTAAACGTAAATTATAATTATTCTTATCATTTTAACATGTGATTACTCTATATAAAAAGGAATTACAACATTGAAAGAACTTGGAACCCCACTGCCATCTACCACCCCCAAACTACTTTTTGGAAACCTGACAGGGATGATACATTCTTTCTTGGACCTTATAGTATATTCAGACATGTAGATGTCAAAAATGGATTAATTTATTAATTTTAATCTGCTTCATTATTAAATTACTTAAAACAAAACTGTTTCATTGACATGGATTATCTCATCGTTAAGAAGAAATTTAAAGTTATAATTGATTTATAAGGAGACGTTGAGCAAAGTGTTATTATGATTATATTTTAAGTTATAAAGTTATCTTTTACATCATATAAGAAACTATGTGGGGAAATTCTAAATAACTTTTCATCACACAAAGCCATTTATATTGGTAGTTAAGAGATTATTTATTTATCCATGTTTAACTTTAATTTTTTCAATGAAAATATAATTTAAAACATCATAAAAATAATATGTCATATATATTTTTGTACCGTAAGAATTTTCATTTGCAAAGAATGTTAACTAATAAAAACATTTTTTTTTCATAATTAACTTATTTTTTATCTATTTTTTCACACCACTTAGATGGCAAAAGATTAACTTTATACATACTAAGAATTATTAACCATTTCATTTATGAAACTAAGAGTATGATCAAAAATCAATTCATATCAATTGTATTTCAATTTATTTGTAAGTATACAGTTTTCGGTAGGCTGAGTTTTTGTTTTGTTAGCATTCATGATAAGCTATGTGTAAAATGTTAATTTTTATGCGTATGTATTATATTATTACGTATATGTATTAATAAAACCAATACATACGTAAATTCAAATTACATTTATTTTATTATTAAAACAAACTATTGATGTTTCGCATTAAGATGACTTATTTTCTTAGTCAACTTATAAAGCCCTATTAAATTACAAAGACTCACGTCTATTTCTGTTTTGTTTTAAATTAATGTCAAAATTAGTACAATAGATGAACACAATATACATTTATAGGATGTATTATTAAATAGTAAATTTTGTCTATATATATAAGAATATTCAACTTATGTTGTAATTATTAGATACATTATAATTTATAATCAAGAACTTTTTTCAAAAATATATTTTCAATATCTTAAACTTGTTCTCTATCAAACAAAAACTTCATTTTTATTTTTGCGTCTCGAAAAAGCCACGTACAATTGACCATGATAAAATAAAGGTTTTTTAAGAATAATCCCAAATTATCAAAGTTTTGACCTTGATACTTGTTTATAGTTATAGTAAATGCTAAAACTAATGGGAATTGTTTTCTGTATAAAATGAAAGGTGATAATGAATTATTTTTGGCATTTATTATAATTTTTAGAATAAAAACTTCATCATAAAATTTTTCTCCCGTAGCTTTCTCACCTTCTACGTTATACTTCACCAATTCAGTAATTTTTTATCGTGTACCGTTACATAAGCCCTCTGATGTACAGAAATTTCGAATAAACGCTATTATTGTAACTATTCTTAATTTATGTTTATGAGGTGGCAAGCCTTCACTTATATTGTTTAGCATTTCTACGGCAAAATTTATATAAACATTATTATCTGATTTATTAACATCTTTATAGGTTGCATTATTGATACTGTATGCCGAATACAGCATGTCGATCTGATAGTATGTCATCCAATAGGAGATGTAGAATAGAGTACATACGATACACAAAAATTTTGAACAAAACTAGAAGATCTTACGATGTTTCAATATTACTTATACTCAACTTTTTATCAATCAAACAGTAAAATTTGTAGTCCCATACTCTATACTCGAAGATTAACGCAACAATTTTTTTTTGCATGCTCATATATCATGATAAAAAGCAATAGAGTAAATTTTTTTTATAATAACCAAACAATTCTAAGGATTTAATGTTTTCAAGGATTAATGAATCACATAATGCGTAGTGCCTCAAATAACTCTAAAAATTAAAAAGAAAATAATGTTGGAAATATTTTTATTTTACCTTTAATATACATTGGTAGTACTAGATATATGCAGAATCACTATCAAGATGCAATGGCAATAATGCGAGAGGTTGGATGCCCTGATTTTTTTATCACTGTAACATTTAACCTTAAATGAAAATAAATAAAGCAAATTTTTTAAAACTTGACTAAAGGTACCATAATGAATATTGCTGTTTGATTATTCAATACAAAATTAAAATAAATTTTAGACAATGTAAATAAGCACAAGGGAAAGTTATTGCTTACGTTAATATTTTTGAATTTTAAAAATGTAAATTATCTTATTCTCATATTATTGTTACATTTTATCGAAGCAATAAATTATTTACTACTACAGACATAGATACATATATTTCAATGGAAATTCCACTTGATTCACAAATACAAAAATTAGTTATTTAACGCATGCTTTATGGACCTAATGGTAAAAATAGCTCATGTCTTACCAGCATCAAAAAATTTGTACAAAAAATATTTCGAAAAAGTTCATTAATCATACAGTTTTTACGAAAAATGTATACCCAAATTACAAAAGAAGTGACAATAGAAAAAATTGCAGTTGATGATTCAATGGTAGTACCGTATAATTCATTTTTATTGACAAAATTTAATTGCCACATAAATATTGAGTATTGTGCATCCACTTAAAGTATAAAGTATATTTTTAATTATATACATGAAGGAAGAGATAAAGCATAACGTAAAATAATAATAACAGATACGAGTGATAAAAAAGACGATGTAGATGATTTTGATGAAATATCAGAGTATGTAGAGGGCTACTATTTTAGCCCTATGGAAGCAGCATGATAGTTGCAAAAGTTTCGTCTGAGTGGACGTTGCCATTCTGTATTTGATTTATCAGTAAGGACTTGAAGCGTTTATTTTAGTAAATTTTAGATTTGGCAAGTGAAGCTGAATCTTTTAAAAGTATAAAAACAGTTTATAACATACATGACAGTATGTTGAGACATACTACTGTATCTGAAGGTTGAGTTTAACACGACTCTAAAATGTATAAAATATTCAAAGAAGCTTGCAACGTTATGCTGCCATATCAACTGAGGAAACTTTTCACATGGTTTTTCATATCTGAAAACGTTTGTGGTAAGTCTATTTGGGAAGTGCTCCAAAAATTTTTTATTGAAGATTCAAAAGACAAAGAATAAGGTAATACCTCATGACATTAGTAGATAAGCTATGCTGGTTCTGGACTCAACCACCTAGGGGGGTAGGGGGAAGGGGGAACTCATGCTGTTGCATGAGTGCTTTTGACCGTGGTGGTGGGGGAAGAGGGATAGTGCGTCAGCTCGCTGACAGCTCACGCTGTTGTACGAGGGCTTCAGGGTACGGTGTAGGGGGAAACCACGTGAAAAAGTTCTTTTTTCTCTCTCGTTCCAATGTAAGATTTGTGGACAAAGACACTGCGTGCATGAGCTCTCTTTTCTGGCCTTTACCTTACATTCGTAGATGGGAAAATATGATCGTCTTATTGCATGAGTTACCTTAGGAGCTCTCTATAGTAGTGAATGAGGGAGCTGTTCGACGATTTATACAGGGCTTACTCTCTCATCATATTTTTAACTGTCTACGCATGCTTTCATATTTTATTTTATATAATAGTATAGTATATAAGCTAATATGCACACACAACCTTACACGCTTGTGTATACAAACGCATAAACACATGCAATAGCTCTCGCGTGAGCTTATGTGTTCGAACATTGTTTCTCTCTTTATGCAAAAGTTATTGGCACACAACAACAGTAACAATAAAAATCATAATTCCCCTCTGCACAGACGTTTTTAATTTTGCGTACGGTATCTATAACAAAAATGATTTATTTGTTTTCATTTATTTTTTTTATAACCAAAAAGATACGATATGGTTTCTGAGATGAGTTGCCGCTTTTTTAAAACTATCGCCCATGCTTTATCTTCATTTCGCCTCATGACTTTATGTATGCAGACTTTCTAATCATCGTATTTTTAATTGTTATTGTGTTATCTGATTCTATGTTATATCCATTCCATTGTGCGATCATAGTTACAATAAAATCAAGATTTATTTATAATGAATTTTTGTAATTTAATTTAATACTTTTAGCATTGCATACATTATGAAACCCCTCACTAGCTGTACGCATGTGGTACGCATAGAATTTAGGACCTCCTGAAACAATGGTCTTCATACGCGATCCTTCACCATACACCTCTAATTCATGTACTAATAATGAGGCATTCGATGGTTAATTTACTTCGGTTTTCATTATTACTTCTTGTACATATTACTGAGTCTGTCCGTCCATTGAGAGTTACCTCAAGGGGTACTATTTCTATTATCAACAGTATATATTATTAGAAAATTGACCATCAAAAGCCTGGGAGTTATATGCTATGCAAATAAACAAAGTAACAGTTTTACTTTCAAATTCCACTGCAAAATGAACTTAATTTGTGTGACCTAAGAATGAACCAAAAAACCATTAGTGGTAACATGTAATTATATATCTTGACGCGTCATAAAATCATAAAAATGAAACAATTCGAAGTATTTTAATTATGCTTGGATGTAATATGTTGCATACTACATAAGGTAAATGTCCCTATTCGTGGAATAAGTTTCTATTCATGGAATTTAGAAAATTCATGTATTTGTTATGCAACTCAGTTGATAAAAAAATTTTGGTAGTTGTATGTTTTATGTTTCTTTATAAATTCACAAGAAAAATTTCATTTAACGTACAATAAGTAACTTATTTTAGAGATAATTCCATAAATAGGAACAAAGTCGTACGTAACCTAACTTTTAAACT
This sequence comes from Copidosoma floridanum, assembly GCF_036245765.1. Taxonomy (NCBI): domain Eukaryota; kingdom Metazoa; phylum Arthropoda; class Insecta; order Hymenoptera; family Encyrtidae; genus Copidosoma; species Copidosoma floridanum. The sequence goes on from NW_028321911.1 coordinate 7,669,286, forward strand.
GTATAACGTATTATGGTACCAAACTTCAACGAGTTACTCATATACTTTTAGTAAACGAATAGACGATACAATTATTTTTATTAAATAAAATAGTGTTATGCAAGTAAAAAAACTTTAATTATCTGAAATTGTTATTCTAAATTAACAGTTTTCTTAAAGTTTTATAAATAGGGACACAATATATAACAATAGGTACAACGTTTCATAACCATTCACATTTTGGTCTTATAATCTTTTTATAAAATGAAGCATTTTAACGATCAAGAACAATACTTAAAAATGAGAATTTTACTGGTAAATTCTTAGTGCACTAGCTAATACCCAAAATTTCTACTGTTAAAGTTCATAGTTGAGAATAAAATTAAAGGAGCAAGTATGATAATATTTGTGGTCATAATAAGGACATTTACCTTAGCGTGTTAAGCTTATGAACACTTTTAGACTCTTTGAAATATTTTTTTGCAGTTATGCTTACTTTTTGACAAATTTATGAATTTGTCACAGATATTATACATTGTTATTGTCTTGAAAATGGTTTTTAAGGAGTGTTTAGGAGATCGAGTTGTCGAAATAGAATGTTCAGCTTTATGATTATCAAAACATTTCTGACCATTAAATTTTCACCCACAATCCGTAAGTACATAGTATTTTTTTTTTGAGTTATTTATGTTACTTCAATCAGGATTTCTATTTTAGACAAAAAAGAGAGACACACAATCATAACTTCCTACATAACAAAATGATTTTTTAACAGGTAATGTAAAAATAATTCAACTTTGCAGCTAATACATTTTTAATTAAAATGTAGTGTCTTATATTGTCATAATACATAATATTTATCAATAAAAAACCACATACATGTGCCCTAGCTAAACATAGATTATCTTTATTATTTATCTCTTAAATGCTTGTTTAACTTAAGTTATTAAATACTTCTTCCGGTGCACCCACCCTTGAGAAATTTTTATGTATGTAACCTCCACTTCCAAAGTTCTTGCGATGTTGATGATTTGTTCACTCTGTTTGATTTTTTTCATTGATCCCAGATATCTTGAAAATTTGAAGTAGACACCTGTTGATTCTTTAGTTAACACTTCTGAGTGCAAGTCTATCTACACAGAAAATGACTCTTAGTGTAATTTTTGTAGTAACTGTAATAAATTTCCGAAGAGCATTCTTAAGCCATTCCAAAGTACTTGCTGCATCCGTCGGCTTGGTAATTAAAAATTTTTTTAGCGTGACAAGTTTTTCGAATGATTTTATAAAATTGGTTCATCGCTTACAATGATATATTTTGTAAGTCTTAGTGCGTCCGGTTCATCCTCGGTCTGCATGGCAACGTTTGCAACGCCTCTTCCATCTTGATACTCGTAGTGTCACGAAGATGGTCCTGGGGTTTTTTGATGGGAGCACTCTTATTCCTATCGAGTCTCTGTGTAAAATACAAAATAGTTGTAATAAGAATGCAATACAAAATTTTTGACAAATTTAAATGTTAAATTTGTTATTTACCCATGTTGGTGTCATACGTCATAGTTACACCTGACGGATCAGGTGTCAGATGTCTCCTCTAGTGGGCAGTCAGGTTGGTTTCACCCGCAATATTTTAAAATAAATATAATTTGAGAGTTAAAATTAATGATAGAAAAAGACATGTCTATAAATATTTTTAATTACCTGAAGATATTTTTTTCTTGTTAGAAAGTTCCACCCCTGACGGTTCAGGTGTACGATCGTCCAAAGGGTCCTCCTGCTTTCTTTTAAGTGTGCCGTCAACGTTTGGAAGATTCTCAGGATCTTCGAAAAATATTTTGGCAACTCACAAGGAATTCCGTTTATTTTATTTTTTCCAATTATGCAAAATTTTGTAAGCATAACAATTTTTGTAAAACTGTAATATATCACTTACCAATTTAATCGTACGCCTTGTACATTTCTACGAGTGTATTACGAGTTAGATGTGAAGCGTGCAACGCGACCTCGCGTACTCTCTCTAGGTCAATGATAAAGAACTCCTGCAATACTCCTATTAATCCGTTAATAGAGTATGCAGGTGGCATGTTCTTTAATCACTTCACACAGTACACTTTACGTGCATCTTCTGGTACTATGGTCGCATATCATTCACAAGAACGTACGATCCCAAATGAAGCAGTGATCACGGATGCATCCATTCTTACTTTTTGTAGAACATGTAGCAACACACTGTTACAGAACTGAATCAAGTTTAAGTATAATGCAAAAAATACACGAACTAAGAAAAAACGGGGTAGCTAGAAAAAATTAATGCAACGCAACAGTAGAAACAAACTATTACAGAATTTTAATAAGGTTTAGAAAATGCAAAAAATACAGTGTATAAAACTCTTAAGTAAATTGAGAATGGAAAAGACTTCGAACGAGATCGTGTATCAAGCATAAAATCAATAGCGTATAAACAATAACACATGATTTAACTCAGAGTATTGGATAAGGACTGATTTTCTTTTACGCTTTTTTCTTTTCCTTATTTACTTTTATGCTTTCACCTTTTTGGCCAAAATTTTTGCCAATGTATGATTAACGTTATAGGTAAACGAAGTCAGGTGGTCCACTCTAGTCCTAGTCTGGAAAATTCTAGGGTTAAAGTTTGGTAGTGAAATAATTTACTTAAGGGGCAATCGCTTACTTCCACCAAGGTTATTTACTCTTCTTCATATTGCACTCCCGCTGTCGTTACTTACTTTTCTCTACAACCGTTCGCAGATATTTTTTGGGTGAGTAAGTGAGAGATGTCTTTCAGATTTGAGCATGTTAGATGATTTTTTTCCCCAGCATTTTTTTATGATAAAATGAAGAATATACTATCTCCCTTATGAGTCACACATTGCCAAAAAAATTGAGAGGGAGATGCACCTGATATGAAAATTTGGGGGGGGGATGCAACAGCTATAAAAGTTTTTCCAACGCGAGGGTTATACTTTTGTATGGACCCGTTATTTTTTGTTACAACTGAGATGATAGCTGACATAGCTAATTTTCACAGAGCCCGCAAAATTTTTTTGGGAAAATGATTTTTAATCCGACTTGACTGTGTCGCACACATCTGTAAAAATGGCTTGTGTTGAATCAAGAAAAAAGCGTCTTCTATTGCGTGATAGCGGTAAATATTCAGCAGATTTTAGGAAACTTATATATGATCAAAAAACAATGAAAGTGGTATAATATTCACTGCAAAGGTATTACTGAATTCGTATTTACTCAATAAGATGGCTAAGAAAAAAATCGTCGGAGGGCTTTATTATAATGTAAATCCTCAGTGTTTTGAGCCTTTGTTGCAGCTTTCCAAATGTCAGTTTACAGGAAGTGTAATTATAAATGCACATGTAAGGAGTGAGCTTAAGAATCATTTTGCTTCTATAAATGATTACTTTAACGATAAAAACATTAGCCGAATGGAATGCATACAAGTGGGTAATATCGAGTTGATATTCACATTATTTTACGGAATGGAATCAATAACTTTTGGTAAAAATGAAATTAACGACAGATAACATGGAAATAGACATACAGTTTAGGAGTTAACTATGTACTGCTTAGAAATCTTTTAAATAACAGGCATTTTAAATTGAATAGAATATAGAATACTGTAAAACGTTAGAACATTTTGTTTGACGTTTCGTTTCATAATATTGTTTATAGTTTTGCAAACTGTTTTCAAAATTTCTACATCATCTCTAAGACTTACAAATATTGTTGGGTAGTGTGGGTTTTACGACTTCTTCACTTTCACCTACGTTTTCAGTTTTGTGGTTGATCCATCTTCATAACCCTAGAGCCTTATGAGAAATAAACTGTTTCTCAAAATATTGACACATTCAAAAATCAAATTTTATTTTTAACACTGCTTTCTTGAAACTAGAGTTCAGTCTAATTTCTACCCCCGTCATTGTTTAGTTATACAAAAAGTGAATTTCAGTACTTTTTCTACGCATTTATACGTAACAAGCTTTTAAATTGTAATAAGGAGAGTTTGATACACGATCTCGTTCGAAGTCTTTTCCATTCTCAATTTACTTAAGAGTTTTATACACTGTATTTTTTGCATTTTCTAAACCTTATTAAAATTCTGTAATAGTTTGTTTCTACTGTTGCGTTGCATTAATTTTTTCTAGCTACCCCGTTTTTTCTTAGTTCGTGTATTTTTTGCATTATACTTAAACTTGATTCAGTTCTGTAACAGTGTGTTGCTACATGTTCTACAAAAAGTAAGAATGGATGCATCCGTGATCACTGCTTCATTTGGGATCGTACGTTCTTGTGAATGATATGCGACCATAGTACCAGAAGATGCACGTAAAGTGTACTGTGTGAAGTGATTAAAGAACATGCCACCTGCATACTCTATTAACGGATTAATAGGAGTATTGCAGGAGTTCTTTATCATTGACCTAGAGAGAGTACGCGAGGTCGCGTTGCACGCTTCACATCTAACTCGTAATACACTCGTAGAAATGTACAAGGCGTACGATTAAATTGGTAAGTGATATATTACAGTTTTACAAAAATTGTTATGCTTACAAAATTTTGCATAATTGGAAAAAATAAAATAAACGGAATTCCTTGTGAGTTGCCAAAATATTTTTCGAAGATCCTGAGAATCTTCCAAACGTTGACGGCACACTTAAAAGAAAGCAGGAGGACCCTTTGGACGATCGTACACCTGAACCGTCAGGGGTGGAACTTTCTAACAAGAAAAAAATATCTTCAGGTAATTAAAAATATTTATAGACATGTCTTTTTCTATCATTAATTTTAACTCTCAAATTATATTTATTTTAAAATATTGCGGGTGAAACCAACCTGACTGCCCACTAGAGGAGACATCTGACACCTGATCCGTCAGGTGTAACTATGACGTATGACACCAACATGGGTAAATAACAAATTTAACATTTAAATTTGTCAAAAATTTTGTATTGCATTCTTATTACAACTATTTTGTATTTTACACAGAGACTCGATAGGAATAAGAGTGCTCCCATCAAAAAACCCCAGGACCATCTTCGTGACACTACGAGTATCAAGATGGAAGAGGCGTTGCAAACGTTGCCATGCAGACCGAGGATGAACCGGACGCACTAAGACTTACAAAATATATCATTGTAAGCGATGAACCAATTTTATAAAATCATTCGAAAAACTTGTCACGCTAAAAAAATTTTTAATTACCAAGCCGACGGATGCAGCAAGTACTTTGGAATGGCTTAAGAATGCTCTTCGGAAATTTATTACAGTTACTACAAAAATTACACTAAGAGTCATTTTCTGTGTAGATAGACTTGCACTCAGAAGTGTTAACTAAAGAATCAACAGGTGTCTACTTCAAATTTTCAAGATATCTGGGATCAATGAAAAAAATCAAACAGAGTGAACAAATCATCAACATCGCAAGAACTTTGGAAGTGGAGGTTACATACATAAAAATTTCTCAAGGGTGGGTGCACCGGAAGAAGTATTTAATAACTTAAGTTAAACAAGCATTTAAGAGATAAATAATAAAGATAATCTATGTTTAGCTAGGGCACATGTATGTGGTTTTTTATTGATAAATATTATGTATTATGACAATATAAGACACTACATTTTAATTAAAAATGTATTAGCTGCAAAGTTGAATTATTTTTACATTACCTGTTAAAAAATCATTTTGTTATGTAGGAAGTTATGATTGTGTGTCTCTCTTTTTTGTCTAAAATAGAAATCCTGATTGAAGTAACATAAATAACTCAAAAAAAAAATACTATGTACTTACGGATTGTGGGTGAAAATTTAATGGTCAGAAATGTTTTGATAATCATAAAGCTGAACATTCTATTTCGACAACTCGATCTCCTAAACACTCCTTAAAAACCATTTTCAAGACAATAACAATGTATAATATCTGTGACAAATTCATAAATTTGTCAAAAAGTAAGCATAACTGCAAAAAAATATTTCAAAGAGTCTAAAAGTGTTCATAAGCTTAACACGCTAAGGTAAATGTCCTTATTATGACCACAAATATTATCATACTTGCTCCTTTAATTTTATTCTCAACTATGAACTTTAACAGTAGAAATTTTGGGTATTAGCTAGTGCACTAAGAATTTACCAGTAAAATTCTCATTTTTAAGTATTGTTCTTGATCGTTAAAATGCTTCATTTTATAAAAAGATTATAAGACCAAAATGTGAATGGTTATGAAACGTTGTACCTATTGTTATATATTGTGTCCCTATTTATAAAACTTTAAGAAAACTGTTAATTTAGAATAACAATTTCAGATAATTAAAGTTTTTTTACTTGCATAACACTATTTTATTTAATAAAAATAATTGTATCGTCTATTCGTTTACTAAAAGTATATGAGTAACTCGTTGAAGTTTGGTACCATAATACGTTATACAGTTTAAAAGTTAGGTTACGTACGACTTTGTTCCTATTTATGGAATTATCTCTAAAATAAGTTACTTATTGTACGTTAAATGAAATTTTTCTTGTGAATTTATAAAGAAACATAAAACATACAACTACCAAAATTTTTTTATCAACTGAGTTGCATAACAAATACATGAATTTTCTAAATTCCATGAATAGAAACTTATTCCACGAATAGGGACATTTACCTTATGTAGTATGCAACATATTACATCCAAGCATAATTAAAATACTTCGAATTGTTTCATTTTTATGATTTTATGACGCGTCAAGATATATAATTACATGTTACCACTAATGGTTTTTTGGTTCATTCTTAGGTCACACAAATTAAGTTCATTTTGCAGTGGAATTTGAAAGTAAAACTGTTACTTTGTTTATTTGCATAGCATATAACTCCCAGGCTTTTGATGGTCAATTTTCTAATAATATATACTGTTGATAATAGAAATAGTACCCCTTGAGGTAACTCTCAATGGACGGACAGACTCAGTAATATGTACAAGAAGTAATAATGAAAACCGAAGTAAATTAACCATCGAATGCCTCATTATTAGTACATGAATTAGAGGTGTATGGTGAAGGATCGCGTATGAAGACCTTTGTTTCAGGAGGTCCTAAATTTTATGCGTACCACATGCGTACAGCTAGTGAGGGGTTTCATAATGTATGCAATGCTAAAAGTATTAAATTAAATTACAAAAATTCATTATAAATAAATCTTGATTTTATTGTAACTATGATCGCACAATGGAATGGATATAACATAGAATCAGATAACACAATAACAATCAAAAATACGATGATTAGAAAGTCTGCATACATAAAGTGATGAGGCGTAATGAAGATAAAGCATGGGCGATAGTCTTAAAAAAGCGGCAACTTATCTCAGAAACCATATCGTATCCTTTTGGTTATAAAAAAATAAATGAAAACAAATAAATTATTTTTGTTATAGATACCGTACGCAAAATTAAAAACGTCTGTGCAGAGGGGAATTATGATTTTTATTGTTACTGTTGTTGTGTGCCAATGTGCAAGTTTTGACCAGTCCATAAATCCTCTATAAAAAGATTAGCACAACACTCCCTTATATGTACGCTTGTTTAACTCAAATCAGATGGAAAGGTTAAATTGTATCGTGAAATATATGGAAATCTATCCAAGTAGTCTAATCTATCTAAGTATAAAAATTCACTTTAATGAAGTTCGACGTTTAGATGAAGAGCAGCATGATTATGGTATAATTTTTAAATGTCGCAACGGTCATTTGATAAAAAAACATATTTAAAACGATGGAATAATGTCGCTAAACATAGACGTAGACTGAGGTTATTGAAAAATAAATATCAAAAAAAAAAATCTTCTTATGTCTATGAAAATTACTTGATCAAACTCATTTGATACCTTAATTTGTTTGTTATAGATCTCTTGCACACTATTTTAACATACTGCTCTCTATAAAAATATTCATGTTGTAAAAAAGTTTGTAGATTTCCCAAATGTGTACGCTTTCAAATTTTTGTCTAACGTTGTAAAGCTTATCGTGGCACTTATTATTTTATACCTGGATAGAATTTAAAAAATAAACAGCAGATATCCACCTACAAATAATTGTATGAAAAAATGTACATCATGAAAACACTTTCAGATATCATGTTTCATGTGAAATTTATAGGCTATTATAAAAGTTTAAGTATGATAAATTATCATGGCTCTGCGGAGTATAACGATAATATTTAAAAATTTAAATATATTATAGTGGCTAAAATCTTGTTCATAATAAATACAAATAGATATGTTTAAACAAAGTGACTTATGCAGATTTTACGTGCTTCTAACACATATAATAATAACATAGGGGAATTATGCGGTCAGCCACATAATTCCTCTTTTATCCTCATAATTTCTCTTCCACACATGTAATTGTCCGCATAAGTGACCTTTTCATAAACACATTATAATAGATTTTTATGTGATAGCAATACACGATGACAATTGTCAAAAGAACTGGTCTGCGTCTGTTGGTTTGTACTTGCAAAAGATATAGACAAAATATAGCGTAACTATAATTTTCAGAAATTTTTTAATAAGTTGAGTGTTTTTCCAACATAAATGTAAAACGTTTTATTGTTCCCTAGTTTAAAATTTTTTATAAAATTTTAATACTGAATTTGTACTAAATACCAACGCTTTAGAAGAAGAAATGACGATGGTTATAGTTTTAAAAGGTGAGTCACTTGCTTCTTTTAACTCTTTTACTTATAAGACAATCATTTTTATAATATTTTTTAACAGTGCTAATTAAGATAAAGTCAAGAGAGAGAGAGGAGAGAAGGGGAGACAAGAAAAGAAGTGTTATAAAAAAAAAGTTTACGTACACAATATTCTAACATACTTAATCTAATAATAACATTTGTAATACTCAACTCAAACATATAAGGAAGATGTTGCTACATTTTGTAGAAAGATATTAAAAATGCATCTTGCAACCTGTTCTTTTATTTAGTATTTCATAATGTTTACAAGTTGTCAGACAGAAAAGGGTATCATACAAGAAAAGACCCCATTTCCTAACAGAAGGGACGAGGATAAAAAAATAAATCGCAATTTTCATCGGTAAAAAAATTCACGACCGATTGATTCTTCACTAACCAAAAAATCTTGTCCAGAGAAAAAATATTACAAGAGAGTGTAGTGGTTCATCATGGTAAATTTTGTCATAGATATCCAAGGTTTTTACGACTCTAACAGGCATTTTATACCAAAAGAAGTAGCAGTGGTATCGATACACACAAATGTCGTCGGTCATTGGTTAATTAAACCACCCCACCCATTTGATGATTTACCTATCAATATAAAGAATCATAACAATCTTCGCACGCTAGAAGTTCACGGGATAGAGAGGTTTAAAGGTGATATCATAATAAGTGATTTGAAACATTAACTTATTACACTCACTAACAATCTCGAGAGAATTCACATGTATGGTAATAATGAAACCAAATTTATAAGTTCATTATTAAAACGCGAGGTTCATGACTTATCGCAAATTCATACCTTATTTACAATGATGTAAATAAACAAGAAATTGCTTTAACAATATGTCTAACAAACGCACAAAAATATTTCGAAGACAAACAGTTATTTTGTGCACTGCATACAGCATGTTTGTTAAAAGAATTTATCATCAAGGCTTCATCTCTAAAAGCATTATCGCAGGATAGTGATACATACTGTAACGCCTTCCAGAATCTTAACAGTGAAAGTTCACAACCACCATTTTTCAGTTGTCAAGTCGTAGTGGATAGTATCAGTGATAATAAAAAAATCAAACAATGAGTTTTTACTGTACTTTTTTGAGAAGATTTTGCAAATAAACGTTGTAATTAGAGTTTATGTGTTTTTAAGAGAGGTTTTCTATTCAAAATTTTATTTTCAAAAATTCTATACTTATAAATATTGGAAATAAAAAATATGCAAACAAAAAAAATAATATTTAAGTCCCGAAGAGCTCCAGTTGAATCAACGTTTCACGCCAATAAAACCATTAACCAACTGAGCACTTGCATCTTCCGAAATCCGAATGAGGTACGACAACAACTTTGTAAGTAATAAAAGTAATAAAAGTATATGAGTCGACCATTTTTGATGTTGTATACAAAGTCAGCTAACGTTTTTCTGCTGCATGTTTGTATACCTAAGAGAGTAGTTGAAAAAAGGAGAGAGTGGCGTTTGATGTAAGCGTAGAGACAAATTAGCTGGCGCACACAAATTGAACCAATCCATACGTGGATGTATTTCTTTATATGTAAGTATACATGTATACGGGAAAGTATTAGCTATGCCACTGTACCATCACAAATACTATCACCTTGTATTTACGGTTCAAGCTTTTCAAAGGGTAATAAGTATAAAAAATATTGTCATGATGGATACCTGCTGGCAACATCCGTGGACAATTATGATGTGAAGTTCAACTGCCTGTGGTAAAACGGTTTTTGTTTAAAAAAATATAATCAATACATATGAAATGACAAATTTTACGTTCAAGCGTATTTTATTTTACTATGCGTAGTCACAGGATGGTTATAGAAGTAAAATTTTGTAAAAAGGTTATGGCAAATTAAATTTTATAAGGGGTTGTCAAAACCATCTGAATATTTAACCGATCCTTATCTTGTGATAATGGTGAGTCTAAGTACGTTAGTTCACTCTTAGCACGTGAACTTTATGATTTGTAAACAATTTGTTTTTACTTAAAAAAAATTAAAGATAACTCTTCACCCATATGTCTCACATATGCACATCAACATTTCAAAAACAAACAGCGATTTTGTGTATAACATAAAGCATACTTACTGGAAGAATGGTTTGTCAAGACTTTATCTTTAAAAATTTGGACGTATCATAGTGATTTTAATTTATGCAACCATTATAAATGAAAAAAAAGAAATTTCAAAATGGTTTATTGGTGAAGATGTTGTCGATTGCGTAGCAAAGTGTTAAAAATAATATAATTTATAAAATTTTTATTTGTACATGTTGAAGTAAGGTTATAATTAGTAAATTTTTTAAGCTATTACATTATGTTTTCATTAAATTACTTTTAAGCAATCTTTTTTTTATTACTTGCTTACAAAAATTAAAAATTATAGAAAAAAAAGTTTAATTTATAAACTAAAATAGAAAAAGTTTAAGTCTTCAACATATCTCTATGATTAACCAATTTATACCAATGAGATAGTTAACTAACTGAGCTATTGAGAACTTGCATATTATTGAGCACGGGTGAGATCTACATTTTACAACAACGGCATGCACATATGCAAACTTTTTGAACGCAAGCCTATGCTGCTTTCTGTATAAAAATTTATGATTATAAATATACTTATCTATTTTCGTGTAAGAATTTGTATGCTTGTGCGTGCATGCGTACACCCACACGTGGTGCTTGCATGTAAGCTCGCTCGTGATGCACGCGTACTATCGCGTAAGCATGCATACTCTCGCGCGCAATACATACGTACCCTCGCCCGTGGTGCAAGCGTACAATCGCGCGAGCAGGCGTACGATCGTCCGTGGTGCACGCGTACGATCACGTGAGCACAATTATGCTTGTGCAACCAGGCGAACGCTCGCGCGTGGTGCACGTGTACGATCGCATGTATGCGTATGCTTGCGCTTGTATGCGTGTGCTTGTACAAGAGTAATAAGCATGTACGGTATACCGTAGGAGTGTGAGACTGTGCAGGTGTATACGTGAGCTTGTGTGTGAGAGGACGAAAATATATACATACCTACACATACATACAGCGTTTAAACCCTTGACTTACAGCAGGAGGAAGAAAGAGAAAGTACTCTGCTGAGCAAGATAAAAATATCTGTGCTGCCTAAGGTAAGAGCGGGAAGAGAGAGCTCATACATGGAGTGTCCAGATCCACAAATCTTACATCCGAGCTAGAGAGAAAAAATAACTTGCCCACGTAGTTTCCCCCTCCACCGTACCCTGGAGCACTCTTACAACAGCGCGAGCTGTTGGCGAGCTGACGCAATATCCCTCTCCCCCCACCACTATCACGGTCAAAAGCACTCGTACAACAGCACGAGCTCCCCCTTCCCCCTATTCCCTACCATCCTAAGGGGGTTTAGTCCAGAGCCAGCATAGCTTATCTACTGATATTTAAATGAAATCTTAAAATTTGAAGGAATTTTATGTAAAAATAATGGCTTACCAGAAATTATTAAAACAGTTAAATCTGGAAATATTGAGGACAATAAAAATTTTATTAATTTACAAACAAATTTTAAGGATTTTTTTGCTAACCTTCATAGTGATCAAAGTATAATTCTTATAATAAATATTAATAGAAGTACAAATATATATTTTATTGATGGTCCAGAAGGTTCTGGAGAACCTTTTTATACAAAAAATTAATTTTTTTTTTTCTTGACAGGGATTGCTTTAATTTCGTTACCTAAAGAAACAACAAATCATGGAACATTTTGATAACCGTTAGATATCAATGTACTTGAAACTTTTTTCTTAGAATACAAAGCTGATTGAAAAAAATTACGAGAAGTAAATGTACTTGTTTGGGACGAAACTCCAATGATCTCTAAGAAGCTTCGGAGAAAGTAGATAAAACTTTGAAAGATATACGTGATAATAATATACTATTTAGTAAAAAATTATTGATTTTAGGAGGCAGTCTTGGACAAAGTGGTAAAACATGAGTGTGAGAGTTTTATAATTAGTGTAACTATAAGTTATTTATTTTTATGGAAACACTGTAAAATTATGAAATCAAAAAGTAATATGTGCTATACAGATTCAAAATTTTTGTTATTGTTAATGGACATTGCAAATGAAACAATAAAGTCTTTTGAAATTCCACAAGAATGGAAAACTGATGATGTTTCTAAAAAAATTTATAGAGATGGTATAAATAGCTGCCTACACAAAGTAATTCTAACAACTCATAACAAACTTTCGTGCATTTCAAATAATAAAATTCTCATTTTTATTAAAGGAGCAGAACATACTTATTACAGCATAGATTAGGCAAAATATAAAGGTAGTGATCGTGCTATTGTTATGTCGACAAGAAACTTAAAAATATTTAATGGATTGTGCAATGGCGCTAGATACGTGTAGCAAAATTATGTAAATATTTTCCAGAAGGAGAAATAGTAACTGGTGAAAAATCGGATGGTAAAGTTTCCATTCCAAGAATTATGGTTAATACCAGTAATAATATAATTTACCGTTTATTCTATAAAAAAACAATTTTCCATAGTTCTTGGTTTTTCTATGACAATCTATGAATCGCAAGGTCAAAGTTTTAAGAAATTTAAATCTTACTACAAAAGACCTTTGTGTTCTCATGGTCAACTGTACGTATTGGTATCAAGATGTAGAAGTCCTGAGAAAATATTTATACAAAATCATTTGGAGAACCAAGCAAACATTGAAAACATTGTAAGGCAAGAAATTTTTGATCGTTAACAATTTAATTATTTGTTTGTCAAAGTTAATTCTTTATACCTTTTTATTTTTCTGTAAGAAATTAAGTTTTTTAAATATATAAAATTCATCTTGAAATTAGAACTTTAACAAGTGAAAACATAAAAAAAAAACTAATATATCAAGATACTGCTTTTCTAAATTTTTACGTTTACAAAAAAAAAAAGAAATGCTCACATTACAAAATTTTTCATGCATATTATAACTTTGACATCTATCTTAAACATTTTGAATTTTGGTAAAAAATTAGTTATACGAAATTGAAAGACAGGACAGCCTTTAATTTTGCTCTAGATATTCTATAATGCCAAAAATCGTCGTATATTTTCGAGTACTGATTTCAGAACTATGAAAATTCTATACTCTTATTTCGTGTTCCAAATACCATATCGCTGCTATGTTATAATAATGTTTAACATCAATTAAAAAATATTTTAATTCATACGATTATACAGATATATAAATTTTTTTCTTACAAAAAAACCTTTCTAATAAAACTTCTATTTCTAAATACTTTAACTTTAAATATAAGTTATATTTATTATATTATAAAAATTGTATTAGAAAACTACATGTTAAATGGATATTTTTTAAATATAATGAAATATGAGAAACATCATTAAGAAAAGTAAGTAAACTGAGAAACAACTGATAATTTATCCAACAAGTCCATCATTTCGTAAATATAAATTTTTAATTATATGTTATTATTAAATATTTAAGTTTGAAATATTCTTTGGGGGTTGGCACGCAAAGCGTGCAGGGGCACACACACACACGCACGCACGCGCGCACACACACACACACACACACAAACCTATAAGGTAAACAATTTTTGCGGTTTCTACTGGGAGATTAAAACTTCTGTGCATGCCCCAGTTACTCTTGTAGATAGGAAACGCTTATATATAGGATGAAAGTAATCTGGGAGAGCCATCGTAAGCTGTGCTTACGAGCTCCCAGAGCCCTAAATAAGCGACATCTACTAAAAGTTTACTTTAATTGCTCTCACCTTGTGCCATCTATATATTTGACCATGGAAGCATATAATTTAGGAAACCGCGAGAATTTGACTTTAAAAACTTTGGAATTTAATTATCAATGAAACATTCTTAACATTAGATACATTTAGTAGTGCATTCAGATTGAAAGGCTATTTTTTTACATGGTGTTAATTATTAAATGAATATTCTGTATCAATTTAACTTTTGTGTGCGCTCATTTCAAATAACCTTTCCCCTTATAGGCGATTGCTAGTTCTTTATAAGTATTTATAAGCTTTAGATTGAATTAAAATTCACTAAAGTAACATAATTGAGTTACTTATTTAAGTATATACGTTTCAACCGATGGCTAGTAATTCAAGTTCAGGAGGTATTGAAATTTAACGATATTATTGAATTAAAATTTTTATCAATCAGTATAGTAATAATCCTAAATAATCGTTGTATAAATTGCAAGGATTCTAAGATTATTTGACAAAAGAATAAAGTTTTTCTTATTTTCTTTTATAAATTAAATCCACGACTAAAATTACTTATTTTTCCACTGGGCAATGAGTCTACCCTTTAACAAGTAGTTGACTTTAATAACAACGTGTTGGACTCTAATTCCATAGTTTTTGCGGCATAAACAAATATCCTTTGTTGTCTTAGTACTGCGATTATACTAAAGTATTATACGAAAAAAAGGTGTTGCAAATAATATTTTCCATAAAACATTAAAAGATACTGCTATAGCAATGACGTTGATGGAGTTTGACACTCAAATTGATGGTATATCAAAAGAAGCTATAAACATTATGTTGCCTTATCGATAAGAACAATTTTTTGCATGGTTTTTTACTTTCAGAAAATATTTTTTGTAAAATATGTGGAATAATTATAGAGCCCATTTTACAAAAAATCTTATTTTTGATAAAAAAATGTTGCTTTTTTGCACATAACTAAAAATTCTTGCTGTAGAAGACAAGTTTCATAAATCACTTTGTTAACCTACACCTAAAAATATTGACTGTGTCCAAAACAGATAAGTTAAACAAAATTACTTGATGTAAATAAAAATGTTCAAATCGTCTAAGACAAGCGTGGAAAAGAACGGTAGAGGGTGAGTAGGCTGAAGAACAAATTAAGGAGAAATGAAGGATGGCTGTGGCTGAGGTGCAAAAAAAGTTTGAAAAAAATATTAGGGAAGGCAAGCATTTATTATTATTATTTTATTATTATTGTTATTTTTTTTTGTTATTGATATTATTATTTTTTTTATTATTGATATTAGTATTATTATTATTAGTATTGTTATTATTATTATCATTATCATCATTATTATTATTATTACAATACTTTGTATACTAAGGTTTTGAATCAGATAAAAAGTAAAATAAAGATATTCTATAGTATTGACGAAGCAACACTTAAAAAAGCTTACCAATTTAACAATTATATCAATCCTAATTTTTGAATAGGAATACTAAATAATATTGGTATAGGTCTACCACTACATAAACTTAATTTAAAAATTGGAGCAATTGTTATAGGAACAAAAAATTGAAGATTATTAAATGTTTGTGTAATAATACAAGGTTAACAATAATGAAGTAGTTTAAATTTAATATTAAGGCAGAAATAACAGTGGATAAAAAAATTTACCAGAAAGTTGTTATACAAAAATCACTTTAAGTGCTGGAAATACATCTTCATAACGATTAGTTTTAGCATTTGCAATAAGCATGAATAAACATTTGATTAAGCACAAAGTTAAACATTTGATTTGGTACCAAGCCATTATTTTCACATGGTTAGTTACATGTTGCCTTATCAAGATATGAAACTAAAAATTGTGCAACGTGCAAAATAAAAAATAAAATTTATAATAAGATAAAAAATATCGTGTGGGAAGAAATTTTTTGATTGTTAATCAATTGACTTTGACAACAGCAGAATACGTGACTCACAAAGGAGTTAATAAAACAGATGATAACATATATATTAATTTTCAAATAGAATTTTAAAATAATATATGACAAGGTCTTTCACCACACGAATTAAAATTAAAAATAAATGCTATAGTAATGCGAATAAGAAATTTATGTCTATCAGACGATCTTTGTAATAACACAAGATTAAGAATAACAAAACTATTTATGTATAATATAAAAGCAAAATTAATAACAAATAGAAAAAAGGAAGCAAAGTGTGTACTACTAAAATAACATCATCATTATCTTTTGTCTTACACAGAAAAAAATTTCCCTTTGTAGTAGCATTTTCTATGACTATCAACAAATCATAAGGAAAGAGTTTTGATTCCTTAGGATTGTATATTAAGAAACCTTTATTCTCTCACGGACAACTATACGTTGCTTTATCAAGATGTAAGCATTCAAAAAAAATTTTTATTCGAAATGAATCCGGAAATAAATCAGAAATTGAAAATATTGTTAAGCAAGACATTTTTCAGTAATTCAAAAATATGTTCAAACTTCAACGATCGTCACATTGAAACAAACATGTTTATTCTTAAAAAAAAAAAAAAAAAATATTCGAAAAATGTGGTAAGGGTTTTGAAAGAACAGATGGGTTAAAACGACACATGAAATGTTAAAACATTAAATGAACAGAATAAATTATTGTTCCAAAAGCTTAATTGTGTTTGTCTATTTAATTATATCTTTGCCTGAATTCTGTCTTTGTGTAAATGAAGTCCTCGGTTAATCAACAATTTTATATTCAGGTAAAAAACATGGACCAGAAAGAGATTCCAAATGTAAAAGTTCAATCAAGTTAATCAAATAATGGTCCTTCAGAGGCATAAAGTAAGTAAGGGGGAGAAAAAAGACAGAGAGGGACCTAAGATCAGTGACTTAAAAAACTCTAAAAACGAGGTATGACTTGTGTACTAAATTACATATATTTTTAAACATTTCAGATGGAAAAATATTCTATAAATAAGTATTTAATCGAGGGGTGGTGGAGAGGGACTAGAGGGGAGGTAACTCAAGTATAATTTGATCAAAAATAACGTAAAAACAAGCAAATAACCATGTGAATCAAGGGGGAGCTGAGGGGGAGCAGGAAGCAGTGGAGGGGGCTGAGACTCATTCCATCAATACAACTATGTATATATATATATATATATCCCTATATTACACAGTAACTTGTGTTGAGCATTCCACATACCCCTCACAGCCCTCTGAAGCCCCCTCACAGACCCTCCACATGGACCCCCACACCATTTTTCTTCCATCATGAAATGTGTACTTGTTATATGATGAAATATTAATAAGTGACTTTCAATTTGTAACCATAAATATGACTGATTTATCTACAAAAATTATTAAGTAAAGTCAATAAATTATGTAAAAATCTCTTTCCAAACAATATTTTCTATTTCTGATTTTTTTGCCTTTCTACTTAAATAAATAAATTATTTTTATTTTCAAATCTCGATAAAGCCACATATAATTGACCATAAGAAAATAAGGGTTTTTTTAAAAGCAAACCTACATCACTGAAACTTTTACCTGGGGATTTGTTTATTGTCATAGCAAATGACACAACGATTGGAAATTGTTTACGATACAAAATAAACGGTAATGTTGAAGAGTTTCCTGTATTTAAAGTTATCTTTTGAATGAAGACTCTATTTTCATTTTTTCTCTCCTGTTTTTATTTCTTCTTCTATATAATACTGTAATAGTTTTGAAATTTGTAAACATGTTCAATTACAGAGTCCATCTGATATACTTAAATTTCTCAGTAACATGACTATTGTACCAATTTTAAGTTTTATTTCATGAGGAGGTAATCTGTCTTGAATATTGTTTAACATTTTCACCAGAAAATTTAAATTAATATTATCATCTAATTCATCAACCCCTTTATAAGTTGCATTATCTTTACTCTAGTAAGTTTTGATTCCTCCAGTTAATTTTTTAAGAATTTTATTTCAAATAAGAAGTGTTCTCGTAATGCAATGTAAGTATAACATTCGAATATTCATCGAACAATTATAGATATTAGAAAATATTTGAGAACATACATTATTTTAGATGCAATTTCTAGTAATGTTAAAAGTTTATATTTCCCTTTCCCCAATTTTTAATAATTATTTTGAAAATTCTTTATCGTAAGAACGAATATTGATTTCTTATTTTCAAATGTGGAATGAGTTCCATAAGAATGAAGATTTAATAGTTTGTTCAAGTATTTTTTTTTATTACTGTTTTTTATTATTAAGAAAATCTGACGAAAATCACCTCCTAAAATAATTAACTTACTTCCAAAATATTTTTTAGTATCACGTAAATCTTTTAACGTTCTGTCTACTATTCATAATGTTTTTTTTTTAAATCATTAAAGCCTTATCCCAAATAATTGAACCAACTTTTCTAATTTTTTTTTATCGGACTTGAATTTTAAAAATGCAATTTCTATATTATTAAGATTTAAAGGAAGTCTATGAGTTCTATGACTGGTCATCCTTTTTGAAAGCAAAATTAATGCTATGCCAGTCCATGCCATTGACATGATTTTTCTATTGTGAGAAATTAAAAAATAAATTAACGTTTCACATAAATAAGTTGTTTCTGACCCTCTAAGACCATTTATAAAAAAAATACTATTTTTTTGTTCGCAAATAATATGAAATATGTTTTTCTGGTCATTATTTAAACTTTTATACATTGAGTAAAACATTTCCTTACTGAAACGTATTTTATCATCTTTATCTTTTTTTTACTCTACATTTTTTTTGGTGTAGATAAATTAAAGTATCCACATGACTTACCTTCTGATTTTAAAATTTGGTTAATATGTAAAAGAGCTAAATTATCTTTATTATTAGGCAAACCTTTCATGAAAAGTTTTTTGTATGTATTCCATATTTCATCACCTTGAACGTTTTCTGAAATTGGAAACCAAGCAAAAAATTGTCTCAATTAATATGAAAACATAACAGCATTTGCTTATTTAAAAATATCATCGGTTTTTTTCATCATTGTCTATTGAACCCATTGCAATTGCAGTATCGTTAGAAGTTTCATAAGTTATTTCTTTTAATGTTTAAATGTCTTTTAACATGTTTAGTCGACCAATTGCAATATTTTTTATTACATTTTCCTGTTAAGATTAATTTTTAGTTAAAGATTACTACTTGAATTTTCATAGATTAAAATATCGTTGTTCAAAAAATTAACTATAACATCAACATTAAATATATCTGAGAAGCTTTGAATTTCAATGTTCGTACCGTAAGTCCCATTTTTTGACATTATGTTAATATATTTTTCACTACTCTTTCTATTTTGATAATAATCGTTTCCTACTATAAATTCATAATAATTTTGCCATTTATTTACAACATTATGGATTACTCAAGAACGAGCTCTCAAGTTCCTCATGTTCGTGACTATAGAGAGAATAAAGAAAAAATCTGAATGAACGATTTCCGTCCTCTTTTACGCTAACTTTTATATTGTTTATTTTCAAAAATCTTTAAAATGTTCAGTTTGAATTTAAATTAAATTGTTATAGTACAAAAAAACAAACGATTTTTCCAATTTACAGTGTAGAGCACTGTGAAATAATTATTTCCACATTTGTCATTGAATCTGGAAATGAAAAATTCTTTCTATCAAATTAATAAAATATAGAATGCACAATAGTGACAAAAATAATATGAAGTGTATGTTATATACAATTTAAATAATTTATATGTAATTGTAACTTCTCGTTGTTTACAACTTAATTATTAAGAAAATTTAGTATACCTTTTTTCTCTAAACATAACATCGACTTCTAAAAAAAACTCTCAACCTACCACAATAGTACCATCTGGATGGTGGGGAAGTTTACTAATAAATAAATAACTCATGCTTATCGATGTAGATCAAAAACTCTTCTTCATCACGATATTCTGGGCACTAACCTCTCCCCACAGATGAAATTTAAAGACTCTCATTTTAAGTTAGAACAGTAGGGGGTTGGCGTGCGAAGCGCGCAGAGGGGTGCAGCCCCACTAGTACGAGTGTATATAGAGGACAGGCAAATCGGCTGAAATTATAGATTTGACACTACTTCAAATGTAAACCTCGTTGAAAAAAGTAACATAAAATGATACAAGTGAAGTCTTTGTCGATTCCCTGTATATTCCACTTGGAATCTGAAAAGCACATTCACAGTGTGGATATTATGGTATCTATACATGCACTAGAATATAGAAACATGTCAAATTCTAATACATGACGCTAAAATTTGTCACTTACGTACATTGGGTAAAAAGTAGTAGTTTACTGATAACCTAATTTAAATATTAGGCATTTCCTATCCTTTTCACCGATATTTAGGATCCACCATTTTAAATTTATGTACACCTCACCGTACACCCCTGTGGGGGGGGGGGGCGGCGGCTGTGAAGGGTCTGTGGGGGGTATGTGTGGAATGCCCAACACAAATAATAATGTTATATATATATATATATATATATACACACATATGACTTTCCACGTCCACCGAGACACCTGAATGGCCTGAATGGCCAAAGTTCAACGCAATTTTGAAAATTCATTTTGGGCTTCAATTGTTCGTATTATAATAGGCTTTAAAAAGTTATTTGGTCTTTTAAAAAATTAAAAATGGCAGATTTAAGATGGCGGCCTGATTTAGAAAAATTGAAGGATTATATTTTGAAAAAATAATATCATGTACTAATAATAATTCTTAGCAAGAATTTTTTCTTGCGAATTTTCATTTAATTTTGTCGTTTTCGATAAAAAAATTATGAATATTAACAAGTACGCTTAGCATGATAAAAATGCACGTTTTAGTTCTGTACTAAAGGAGATATGCTTACTGGAAAAATTTCTCAAGTACATTGATGTTTAAGGCTGCTAACTACGAATCGAAGGTCAGGTGTACATAAATTAAAAATAGCGGATATAACATGGCAGCAAAATTATGAAAAATTAACGTATTTTAAAAAACAATTCCATCGTATACTACTTATAATCCTAGACAAATAATAATTCTTTCGAATTTTTGTTTAAATTTGCTGTTTAAAAAAAAAAAATTGTGAATATTTAAAAGTATGTCCAACTTAATGAAAACCCATGTTTTAGTTTTATACAGAAAGAGATAGCCTAACGAGAAAGGTTTGCAAAATACGTTGGTGTTTAAGGTCACTGACTACGAATCTAAGGTCAGGTGTACATAAATTTAAAATGGTGGATCCTAAATAGTGTTAAAAAGGATAGGAAACTCCTTATAAATAACTAAAGTTATCAGTTAACAGTCATGTTTATTATTTAATGCCAATAAATTTTAACATTATTTAATACAATAATAACAATGTAACTCAAAGTTTGTATGACTTAAACTTAAATAGCAGTTTTTTTTCTATAAAGAGTTTTCTTATCTAAGATCTCATTTAAAATAAAATAAATTACACGTTATATACTTGTGAAATAGAACATGACTTTATTAAGTCATGCTCTATATCACAGGTATATTAAGACTTAATGAAGTCATGCTCTATATCACAAGTATTTAACGTGTTATTTGTTTTAATAATAATGACAAAGGAGCAAGATGCTTGGATTCAATATTCTTATTTAAAATATAATATTGTTTTGATGACTTCTAATATTGCTTTAATCTCATTGGATCCTAAGCTGTTGGAAATCTCCTAATTTTTAATTTTTTAATAGGAATCACAATAAATGCATGAGTTGTAGATGTTTCTAATACAGCATGAGCTTTAGAACATTTTTAGTCAGATGTTATAGCGTCTTTTTATGATGCTGTAGGCTGTAGTATATAAACTGTATGTTCTCAAACTCTTCTGTGGTCCAATCAAGTCGGCTTTTTGGTGGAAACATTGCTATAGCTCACTCAGTTCGGAGACTAGCACGGGATGCTACTCGTTTAAAGACAGCTCCTACGCCCTCACACGCGCCCTTACCATGTGGAGTAGCGTAACAATGCCATTTAGCTATTACACCAAAATCCTCCTCATGGCTGATGAGGTTGCTCATTTGATACTTATTTTTGTAGTGCTTCTTAGCCCCGTCGATGACATACATTATTTTATTGATTTGTGGGCAAAATTCTTTAATTTCTGGAATTATCAGTTGCTCCATTATGTATACTACAGTAGTCTCATGTGTCAAGCAGTCAGATAGTAAAATAAAACTTTTGTGCTGTACGACTCCTTTTTCTTTATAATATACAACAGCGGAGTGTACAGTGCATTGGACATTTTTCTAATGAAATTCCTCTGCTGCATCTTGGGCAACGTATGCATAATTTTCTGAAAAGTCCGTGTGTAATGAGATTTCCGCCACTTTCAAATTATTTTCTAAGGTCTGATATAAATTGAGACTGCGCTTTTGAAATAAAATGATGGGGTAATAGAGTTTTTAGTCTTGTAGATAAATCATCAACAAAATCATCGACTGGAAGATATTTTTTCTCAAGAGAAAAACGGTGAGTTGTTTGCCAAGTTGAAAAAATAACCTCCAATATGCCATTTTTTCTCAAAATATTATAAATGAAATCCGAAAACCAAGTATAATACAGAGGTTGGACTCTTAAACAAAAAAATACTCTTGACCGTAAAGGTAGGTTAAATATCACAATCAGATACAAAGGTTAAGTCTGTTAGAAGAGCTTACAATATTTTCTAAGGGAATAACATTTAGGGCTTTATCTTTATCGTACGTTTGTCCTAGCTATGAGTATATAATAAGGACAAGGGTATGTTCGTAACTGAAATTATAGATTTCACACTACTTCAAATGTAAACCTCGTTGAAAAAAGTAACATAAAATGATACAAGTGAAGTCTTTGTCGATTCCCTGTATATTCCACTTGGAATCTGAAAAGCACATTCACAGTGTGGATATTATGGTATCTATACATGCACTAGAATATAGAAATATGTCAAATTCTAATACATGACGCTAAAATTTGTCACTTACGTACATTGGGTAAAAAAATAGTGGTTTACTGATAACCTAATTTAAATATAAGGCATTTCCTATCCTTTTCAACGATATTTAGGATCCACCATCTTAAATTTATGTACACCTGATCTTAGATTCGTAGTCAGTGACCTTAAACACCAACGTATTTTGCAAACTTCTCTAGTTAGGCTATCTCTTTCTGTACAGGACCAAAGCATGATTTTTTATCAAGTTGGACATCTTTGTAAGTTTTTGTTTTTTTTTTTCGAAAACGGCGAAATTAAGAAGAAATTTGCAAGAGACAATTATTGCTAAGAATTATTATTAGTATGTAATAATTTTTTTTTTAAACAAAATCCTCTTATCTTTTGGAATCAGGCCTTCATATTAGATCTACTATTTTAAATTTTTCAAAAGATCAGAAATCTTTTAAAAGCCTATGATAATACGAGCAATGTAAGCTTCAAGCGAATTTTCAAGATTGCGTTGAATTTTGGCCATTCAGGTGTCCCGTTTGACGTGGAATGTCCGATTTATATATATATGTATATACATACATATATATATATATGTATGTATATTAGTGGGCCTGCACTCTTTGTGGTATGGCGTTATTAGTTCTATATCAAATATTAAAAAACTGAGATCGTTATCAAAAGTTAATAATTTAATATTATTCAAATAAGTTTTTTAAATTTAATTTAAGAAAGAGACGAATCTTAGTCCTTCAATTCATAATTAAAAGATAAATTTAACTTTTTTAGAAAAAATTTAAGATAATTATAGAATTTGTTTTTTATATAAAAAAAAAAATTCATAAAATTAAATTTTATAAATTTGAATTTTGTTCAAAATTCATTATTTTTAATATATATGTGTATATAAAGATGACTAATTGACAGATTTAAATAATTTAAATTATTTTAGTTTATAAGATAATAAATTTCTAATAATTTAATTAGTAGATATAAAAATAATGTGAATTTATTTTGTGCCAGCATTTGCGGTTGTACAAAACATATAAATTAATAAATCTACATAAAAAGCTTTTTTGATGTCAATTTTTAAGAATAATTTTAATAAATGTTTTGAATACAATTTTAAAGTTTTACTAAACGAAACTTTTTTGAACTAAATAGAGATTCATTAAAAAAGTTAAAAAAGACCTTGAATTAGATACCCTTTTATTAAATTAAAAATAAATTTTATGAATTAATACCTTTCATAAAATTAAAATTGAATATTATGATGGTATTTTAATTTATAAATGTCTTATTTGATAGTCCACAATAAAATAAACTTATAATATTAAATTGACGTATGATTATAATTAAATTATTTTTTTCATTTAATTATTTATTTATTTAGTAAAATTTACAGGACCAGAATCTCATAACATGTAATTGTGTAGCTTAAATAATAATATAAAGTTAAGGCGAAAGATCAATATAATAAGTGCTCTCATGGACAGTGCTCGGGTAACACAAACGAATAAGTCGTACAAAACAGTCAACATATACATACTGTCAACTAGGCACTATAAAACGCTATTTTAATAGAAAAATAAAAATTAAAAATCAAAAATTAATGCAACGTACTTAATTAATGTTATGGGCTGGTATATGAATTTGAGAGTAAGTGGGAACATATATGATTTAAACTGGATAACATTATCGAACTCATGTTAGTCACAATCTAAAGATGCGATATAGTTCCATTCTCTTCTCAGTCTTGCAGTAGGTATAAAAAACGGAAAATTGTTAACATAGGTACGCTCAACGACCAGCGCATGGTGTCTCAAATTGCATGAGATTGATCTTGCAACGAATAGACTTGTAAGATTAGGGTAATTAACGAGGTTATGTGCAATTTTATAAATAAAACAAGTGTCAATGAGGTCATAACCAGACTCTACAGAACAAACATTCAACATTGACGCAATAGCAGTGTAGTCATGACTCAGATACGACATAGGTCTACGTAATTTATATGACATGAATCTTAAAAAACTATGATTGACTCTTTCCAATATTTCCACACGATTTTGGTAATGGGGGGTCCAAACGACCAAACAATATTTTATAATAGGCAGCACCAGCGTTATGTATAAGTAAATCAGCGTCCTGGGGTCCCTAAAGTCGGACGTATTTCTTTTCAAGAAACCCAAACTATTGCGAGCCCTAGACATGACTTTCACCAAGTGCTCGTCAAAAGAGAGCTTGTCATTCAGGATTACGCCCAGATCGCTGATAGATTTCACAGTATTTATCTCACTACCACTAGAGTTGTAATCGTATGTAAATGGGTCTCTATGTTCACAAAATCTAACAATATGGCACTTGCGTATATTCAACGGCAAATTATTAATTGAAACCCACTCATTGAAATAATTTAAGTAATATTGTAATTTGAAAGAGTCAAATGGTGACCTAATTGTAGTAAATATCTGAACGTCGTCTGCATAAATCAAAAACTGTGCGAAGTTCAAATAGCAAAGTAAGTCATTTATAAATAAAACAAACAGTATTGGGCCAATATGTGAGCCCTGTGGGACGCCAGACAATGCCTTAATTCGTCCAGAGACAGCATCACGGTAACGAACAAATGAACACGACCCGTAAGGTACGACGAGAGCAAAGCGTGCATCCTGCCCCTGATCCCGAGATTCCACAGTTTGCAGAGTAAAACCTCGTAG
The DNA here is from genome assembly GCF_036245765.1 of Copidosoma floridanum. Taxonomy (NCBI): domain Eukaryota; kingdom Metazoa; phylum Arthropoda; class Insecta; order Hymenoptera; family Encyrtidae; genus Copidosoma; species Copidosoma floridanum. Next base: position 7,695,428 of record NW_028321911.1, read on the forward strand.
TTAATCTTATCGAAGGCCTTAAAAAAATCCGTAAATACAGCGTCAACTTGATAAGAATCATTAAGTGACCTGGAGACAAAATTGATAAACGACAAAAGATTCGTTGTGGTCGATCTAGCCCTCACGAAGCCATGCTGCTGCTCTATGATTAAAGCACTAAAGCAGTCAGAAATCTTACTTGCAACTACGGCATCAAGGACCTTAGGGATCGCACTTATAACAGATATGGGTCGATAATTTAAAATATCTATCTTGACACCTACCTTGAGAATAAGCTGTACAAATAAATTCTTTCAGCAGTCCGGGAAAAAACCCATGCTAAAAAATTGATTATATAACAGCACAAGTGGATCGCATAGAAAGATATGACAATTTTTTAGAAAGGCTGAGGGAATCCCGTTGGGGCCCAGACGCATGGCGCATTTCAAACTAGAGATAGCTCTCTTAACATCCCTGATCTCAATATGAATGTCATTCATGCAGACAATTTTATCAAAACTATAGTCACAATCACATCTAGAACCAGTGTACACTGAATCAAAATACTGTGCAAAAGCATTAGCAATTAAGTGGGGATCGCTGAGAGAACTTCCATTAAATATCATAGTGCCCGAATCGGTTCTATCTTTACACAATCCATTAACATAAGACCAAAAAGCTTTAACATTACGCAACGCAGATTTTTTGACACTAACAACATAATTTTTATAACACAATTTCGAGTGGCGTAGACACGTTTCTCATAGTCTTTTAAATTCAATATAGTCATTCATTAGACCTGAGGCCCTACACCTGGCATGTGCCAGCTTCTTGTCCAATATAAGCTGTTTAAGCTCAGAGCTGTACCACTTCGGAAATGTGCCAGAATGTGGGACACCGAAGTGCACAAAAAGATCAACACACTCATTTAAGACATTATAAAATTAACACACATTTACATTCACATCACCAGACACTAGTCAAGCCTCCCAATCGATCCCTGACAAATAAGATGATATAGCCGCTTATTCGGCCCGATTGAAGTTCCTCACAGCTGGGCCAGCCTCCCTGGACACTGACAGCTCAAGCTTCACTTCAAAGACCGCGGCAACATGATGAGCGTCACTCAACAATAGTACGTCAAAGTCGTCGATCAAGAAGACAATATTGTAATTGCCGAAGAGAAGGTCCAAGGTGTAGTTTTTATGAGGGTGAGCAGAAAAAACCTAGGTCAGACCGTGAAAGGAGAAAACTTCAGTCAGTTTAGATGCAGCACTCAATAATCCTGGCGGCACATATTCCAAAGCAGTAAAACCAAGGGGGTCAGACGCCCAGTCCAGGTTCCTCAAGTTAAAATCACCAACGGAGATTAACTCATTATGCATGTTTGACGCCATCACTCTATCAAGATTTATAAGAGCATCACTGTAAACCGCACATGACGCGTTGGGGGGGATATAGGAAGCCCCGAGTATCACTGCACCAGACGAACAAAATATCTTCAGTATTATCTGGTTAATCACGTCGTCACAGTGACACAACGTTGAACGAAGACGCGAGTGAACGGCGATCAGTACTTCTCCACCCCGGAATAAACCAGTATGTTGCGCATTACGATCCGAGCGATATACAGTATAGTCAAGCAGGCCAGGCTCTGTATCCAGGATGCAGGGTCTGAGCCAAGTCTCAGTCAAAACAATGATGTTATATGGGGGACTGACACTACTCACACCACTTCAAAACATACTCAGCTTCCTAGCACCCCCAATGCTCCTCACATTTTGGTAGTAGACTGTAGAGGAGGATCGTTTTTTGGACCCCTGGGTCGTCCCCGTCCTTTCTTTTGTAGTGGCTCAGAGCTGCACCCAGGCACGACAGCCTGAGTTTTACGTTTTCTGCCTAAGTTCGGTGCATCACAGTGTCCCCTCTCAGCTTTAGCCATAGTTGAGGAAGCGGAAGAACCAGACTCAATAGAGTCCCTCCGGCCATCCGTTGACTGTTCAGAGTCCATAATTGTGAGAGTGTTATTTATGTATCTGATAGTCTTGACAACACCATCGGCATTAAGTGCATCTAGCCGTTTATTCAATGACTCGAGCTCTCTTTTTTTCCAATTCGTCAAGTCCGCCCTGAAATAGTAGGGCTTAGGTATGTGCTTCCTCTTCCGGATAACGGCCAGGGCATCAGCCTGTAAAGGAAAAGTTACTAGCAAGAGCCTGGATCTAGAGTAACCAACCGGGTCACGTCTACCCATACATCTGACACTAAGAGCTTTCATATCCACGTCGTGAACCTTACCAATCAAGGCAGCAGTAGAGTCCTTGTCAGCACTCTTCCCCGAGGGAGCCGGACCGTGATCGAGCTCTGCCAAGTTGAACATCAGGACGTTACGAGATCTAACGATTCTGTCATTGAGTTCAGCAGAGATGCTGTCTGCGGACAGGCCGGTCTCGGAACCAGAACGAACGACCCCACCCTGAGAGAGAGCGTTAAAATTGTCTCTCAGCCCCTGCAGCGATGCCCGTATATCAGATATATCCTCATCATGGGATGCCAGCTTGCTCTCAACCGGCTCAATCACTCTCTGGACATACCTAGCTACCACCGCATCCATCTGGGCACTGTAACGGACAATGGCCCTGTCGATGGCCTGCTGCATTTTATCTTCCCAAGAAGCAGACAGCCGACTGTCAGCCTGTGACACCGCGGCCGTGATAATACCATGCAGAAAGGGATGAGCTCTTTATTGGCACTGTGTTGGATCAATAAGTGCAGCAGAGTTCTCCAGAGACAGATGCGCCACCAGGCTACAGGCCGAGCATACGATAAACGTGATCTCCCCATTTTTCTCCGTAACACTAGCACTAGAGCTTCGGGCACACTCAACATGAAAACACGAACTACATTTAATACAGTCCAGGACATTGTCATCGTCGTTCGCACGCTCATAGGTAGAATGGGAAGATCTGTTACTGCCCATTGCCACACGAAGAAAACACACTATGTACAATACGGATTATGCCGATAGGCTACAGGCGAAACAGGTTAGGATTGGCACAGTTTTACCAGGATGCAGATTAAAAAAGAAATAGTAAAATTGAAATAGTAAAATAACATTAAATTATATGTTAGAATATAATTAAAATACAACAAATTTCATTTTCATTCATTAAAAGTGATAAAATTATAATTTGAAAAATGAGTTTAAAAATAAAAAAAATAATTTTTTTCGAATTGAATTTCAAAAATGTACAAGTTGCCTGTCACTTTTTTAACTTATTTAGAATAAGTCAAAACAAAGTAAATGTACTGGAAAGAGTATGTATATTTCAGAAAAAGAATTAAATTTGTAACATTTATTTTGCGTATAAAAATTATTTAACAAATTATCTTCATATGAAAAAACTAATTAGAAATAGAGTTTTTGAAATCATAATTCTCCAATAAATAATAATGTAACTAGTGATTATTTCATAAAATTTTAAAAGGTTTTATATTTATAGTATTCAAAAAAAATTGATCAAATAAATAAATTATAAATTATTATATTTTACCTTTTGTATCAGGCTTAATTAAAATTAAATAATAAATTTTATTTTTTTGTATATAATTAAAATAAATAAATATTAGAATTATTCTAAATTATTATTTTCAATGTTTATTTTAAAATTACATGATATTTATAATTATTTATATCTAAATATTGTAAAATTAAAATAATTTAAATTAAAAAACTAATATATGACATAGATAAATAATTTATATAAATTCTTTCAAAAAATTTTTAGGCAAAAGCTTATAATTTATTTCAATAATTTAATCAATTTATAGACTTTGAAAACAAAATTAAAAATTTTTATTTTTTAATATTTTATAATAGAAAATAAAAACGAATTTATAACATTTTAATTAAACTCATGAATTACATAAAGTTATTTAATTTAATGATAAATCTAAGTTTATGATGATTAAATTGATTAAAATAGAAATAATAAGATTTTAAAATTTCAAAAATTAATTTCATGAATTTGCCAATAATGTATATTTATCTGTTTAATCAGAATATAGCTCGTTAAATAAATAAGAATAAATAATTTCTGCTCCATAAATTTTTTTAAATAGCTGCAATTTTGTACTTAAGTAGCTTTAAACATTTAAGTTTCAGTAACGTCTAGAATAAAATATTTTATTAAATATCAATTTTTAAAATAAAATAATTAAATTATATATTTAAGGAAAAAATGTCAAATATTTAAAAAACACGATAAGACGCCGTAGAACTTTATATTATTATTTGATAAATAGTTTAAAAAAATCTTTATAATTGAATTATATTACATTGGGGAAATAAAAAAAAATTGTACAAATTTTTTGTAGATTCATTATTAATAAATTGTTTCAAAAAATTTAATTACAAATATTAAAATAAAATACCTTGGGTAAAACAGCGTTATTTTTTATGTAAGACCAAATAAGTAAAAAAGATGGTGACCTTGATGCTCAATTAAGATAAATAATTAATGTGAAAATTAATAAATAAGGTCTGTTTGACTTTTAAAATCTTACATAGTTTGAGTTAAAATCAATGTGTGCTAGATAAGATTTTATCTTTATAAATTTAAAAACTATTCGTACAAAAGTTCTTTGCTTTTTCCATATCTCATTTATTTATTGAATTAATACTATTTTGTCAAATAAGTGTACTGAATTTATAATTAACTGATTCAAATTGTTCAAAATAATTATTATACATTTATAAATAAATACACATATATACATTATTCAATTTCATTATTAGACTGTTAAATATACTTTGAATAGTTCTAATTGGAGTAACTTTTATCACTTTATTCGAATGAAAAGTTTTAGATTATATTTGAACTCGTAAAAGACCAAATAAAGTTGAACCTATAGAATTATTTCAAGTTTTTAAAGATGCAACTAAATTATTGAATAAGAAAATTTCTTCGATTTTTAAACGTAGTTACTTATTTTACTTAATTAGGCTTATAACAAGTATACTGTCAATTTAAATTTTATGAAGTTTAATTCCTTATTTAAATGTAATAATTTTAATAGAAATAAAATCAACATTAATTTTGTATTTAATATGTCTAAGAGTTTATCCTTTAATAATTGAGGAGTGATCTTCAAATAGAATATACTCATTGTTAGGAAATTTACGACAATCTGCTTAAACTATTTTTTATGAGGAAAAAATAAGTTCAATAATTTTATCTATTTTAATTTGAAGTAAAATAAATTAATGGTTCAGCTTAATAAATATACATATATATCCGTGATTTTTTTTTATCTTTCCATTGATATAAATTTTTTTAGTAAGATTGTTAGCAAAAATAAATCGTACTTCTTTTGATTTTTCTGAGCGTAAATCTGAGTTAGTTTCAGATTTTACTATTGATTATATAAGAGGGAGATTTGAGTTGATTTTTATTGCTGAATATATAATAAATATTTTTACAATAATATTCATTATGTTTATATTTATAGGCAGAAATATTCTAAAATTTGAATTTTATTTTTAATTAATCAAAGTCAAGGTACTTTTCCTCAATTGCGGTATGATAAATTATGGTCATTAACTAGAATGAGATATCTTTCTGTAAGGTTTAATTAATTAATATTTAGTTTAATGAATAAAATCTTGAATTATAAGCAACGTTCGTTTTGTATATAATTCAAAAAAAATATAGTTTTGAAGAATAATTAACAATTTAGTTAAATGCAACTCAGAATATTAAAAAATGTAAAAAAGACTAAAAAAAATATAAAAAATAAAAAATTGATAATATTTGCCCGATAAAATTATAAGGATCTTTAATAGGTTAAGCTCCAATTCATATTAGAATAATAAATAATCCAATAAAGTTATATACTGAAATTGAATTTTAAAACTAAAGTTAGAAAAATTTTGTATATACGTTCAAAATTAGAGGGTTTAATTATTAAAATTAAAATTGACAGTGATTAAGCAATAATTTCTCGTTATTTATTTGGGATGAATCGTAAAAATGCATAAGCAAATAAAAAATGTTATTGTGGTTCAATATGAACAGAAGTTATTATTGGGTGAGCTTCATAACAATTTTTTGGATTAGATAAATTATGAGGTATATATCAAAAAATAACTAAAAGAATTATAAAAAACAACCTTAACTATAAATATCTTACACTGAAAAATTAGGATTGAAGGAATTTTATAATTTCTATTTATTCTTAGGGGATTAAAAGATACTGATTCATAAAAAAACAGTAAATAAATAATTATTAACTAAATGAAGCATTATTAATAGAAAAACCTCCTCATAATCATTAAACTACAGAATTACCAATGTTAGGAATCGCTAATAAAAATTTTGTTATAACTGTAGCTTCTCAAAATAATACTTGACCTCAAAGTAATACATAACCGTAAAAAGCAGTTATCATAGTTAATAAAAAAAGATGAAAATTCCTGAATTTCGTGTTTTATAAAAAGGAAGTGAGTTATAATAAATTCTAAGTTTAATTTATATACATAAACAAACAGATAAAAAGTATTGTAGCTTTATTTATATGACTCAATCAAAAAAATCAACAATAATAAACATCTTGTATAATATGTTGCGTAAGATTCTATGGTCTTAGGGTGTGCACGAAGTAAATATTCGAAGAACTAGTATCAACGTCTTTATTAATGCAAAAACGAGAGAAGAGCGCGTCACGTGTGTATGACCTTCGTCCTTGACGGTTCCAGCCAGAGAGAGTGCTCCTTTCTGCATCCTATCTGTTTATGGCTTTACTCTATCCCACTACAATCATCTGTAGTAGGCCCCAAAAAGAGAGGGCGCATGTACGTGTAGCTATGATATCGTACGTGACACGTCCGAGGCCGTGCCGCTATCATCCTCGATGGCGATTTCCCTTTTTAATTTATATATTTGTGCTATAGTAATTTTTGTGTAATGTTGTTTATATTGTATGTAAGATTTCTAGCCTAGGAGTAAAAAGGTGGAGAAAAAAAACCTGTCCTTGTTCCTCCTTTACACAAATTCGCTAAATTGTTTTTTTTTTGTGTAAACATTTATTGTTTTTGTTCACGCTCTTCTCCCTTTATAATTTTGTGCAATATTGTAAAATTCTTGTTTATAAATTCATAGAGTGTAATAATCTTCAAGTTATTTCTACTAATTATTAACGAATTATTTAATCCCACTATATGTTATTCATGTTAAACTTGTAAAATATGGCATTACAGTATGTTAAAATGTATCGTATAGTATTACTTATTTTACTACTGTTGATTCAATCATTCTTTTGATGTTTTTGATTCGTGTTATTGTTACAGTTGGCTGCGCTACGAGCCTGTTAGATATTTTTACATAATGCATTTTTGTTCGTAAATATGGTAACTAAATTATAATAAACAAACGTAACCTAGATTTATGTATGTATACAAAATTTAATTAAAATTTTTTTTTTTTTTTTTTTCATATATATATATATATATCCTCTTATGCAAGAAGACGTTTCATTTTGTCAGCTGCTGGAGGTGCACTTCTGACCGCTACGCGTACTTGGTTTTGCGACGCGACTGGTCTTTGTATGGTCTGTAGCATTATTGGTTGCGCTGTCACTGCACCCGCCGCTGTGCTTTCGCTTCCGGAACGGTTTCTTCTACCGGTAAGCACTCTAGCCAAATTTAGTATTAAGGGGCCCCCCATTTTTAAAAATCAAAATGACTTCACCGCCGTGCCTAATAATATTTCTGCCACCGTCCACGGTTAACCCTTGCAGACTGACAGTTCTCCTTTTATTTGTATATCTTCGTATTCGTATGCTGGGTGATACACTTCACCGTAATGGTTTCTTATTCCGTATATCCTTCTCTATTCCCACTGGTATATTCTTGTTTTTGACATCTTTTAAAAACCGCAGTAGAGAGAGTGAGGGGCGAGAAAACAGAGTGGTTGGCTGTGTCGTCTTTTTTAACGTTCTATTTTCCTATATCTACGTTCATGCACATATCTGTACGTGGAAGATGCTTTACTCGAATATGACGCTACCCAATGCATTATACCATACAAGAACCGTGTGCTTATTTTGAGTTGCTAGTGTGGCACTCTCTTTACAGATATCTGTTTTCTCACACGCTATATAGTATACATAAATCTATTTCTGGCTATTTTACTACGACTACGCTTTCTTGTTGTCACACGCTTAATGTTTTCTTACTCTGTCTTTATTATTTTTATGATTTTTTTTCTTTTATATTTCTCATTCTTGTTAGTAATCCAATAAGTATACTTTATTAACACATTTAATTATTATTATACTCCAACAGAGGCGAGTCCGCAAAGATTGTCAATTGGCTTATATTAGTCTGTCCGATTTTCTGTTCGTAAAATTTTCCCTTTCCCTTCATTTCGTTCTTGTGTGTCATGTATGGAAAGGGAGTTACGATAAAGCCTTATAGATTTCAATAATCCGACAGTACTTGTGCCCATTCACTGCAACTATTATTTTTCACTTTCTTCTCTCCCTTTTTGCTAGCTTGTATTGTGGCTTTTTATAGATTCATACACTTCTCTTTGCGTGCCGTAGCCACTATGTTTGCCCAGGTTGGTGATTACTTAATCACCATTCTCATCTTTTTTTATTTTTTTATTTTATTTTATTTTTTTCTACTTTTTTTTCTTTTTTTTTTTTTTTTTTTTTTTTTCTGCTTTTTCGAGTATAGTTTTCCGTCACCGTAATCTCCACGGGTCTTCGGTATGCCCCATACCATGAGGTACTGGACGAGTTCATTTCAGCGGAAATCGTTGGGGTTGTTTTCAGCAGCATAGCTAGTTATTTCTGTAACGTCATTCTTGTATCTGAGTAATCTATTTTGTTGATTTTTTCTGTTAATTTTAAAGCATTACTTGCTTGTGCTCTCCCCGATATTAGCGTCAGCTAAGGGAGTTCACTGTGCAGTCCATGGGCCTCCGTTGTTCACGAGAATTGCTTTCAATTGCTCCAGGTACGTGCTGGAAGGATCTTTGTGGAATTGCTGGGAGTAGTAGGGTATTTTAGGATATCTTCGAGGAAGGAAGTGGTGGTTTTAAATGCCATGAATGTGATTGCTTTAAGAGATCACACTGTTCAGCAACAACAACAATAAGTCGTGTTACCTAAAATCTGATTGATATTCTTTTCGGACTCTTCTCTGCCTTTTAATTTATTTTTTTTGTCTATTTGACCCTGTATCTTCCTTGCTTGCAGCCTAATGTTAATATTTTTATACGTGTTATATAATTTTTTGTTGATTGTAGCTTCTCTCTTTCGTTTTGGTAGTGCTACCTGTTAATTACCTTTTTGTTATTTTTATCGTTATTATAACATAACTCTTATTACTATTATTATTATTCTTATTATACATTCTTTTTGTTACATTTTCTGTTAGAGAATGCCACACGCGCATCTTGTGTGCTTTATTTTTTGTTCTCATATCGGTCGTATGTTATTTTTATAACTTCCCGCCTTTACCAGTGATTATATATGTGTTTTCGTTTTTCTTCGGGCCTAAAGTTATTGTTTATTTACCTGCCTCCGACAGCTCATTTTTTTTTTTTTTTTTTTTGCGGCAAGTCTAGGGGCCGCGAAAACTTAGGAAAACTAAATTGTTGTAAGTATTTTATCAATATTCTTTCTTTACAAAGGGGTAGGTTGGTTGTACAAAATATTTTTTGGTTACGCAGATATCAGTTATTTTACTTTTTCTCAATCATGTTTCAATTGTAATTTGTTATTCACTTGCAGCTCGTCTGAGGGCTGCAAATTAACAAAACATAACGTTTTTCCCTGTATATATTTATACACAAATATTTCTGTTCATCCTGTCTTCTGTACAATATACTATATTAGTGTACTAGCTTTATTATTCTTACATTCGGTATTGCTTCTGTCATCATTATTATTACTAATATTACAATTATTATTATTAACATTGTCAATATTGTTATTACTATCGTCGTTGTACTCTTTTCATTCAATGGCTTACAGTGGCTTTAAGGGTCTGGTGGGGGTGGTGGTTCAGGTGGAGGCCTTATGCTTTTTACGTTGGGCTCCCACATGTCAATCCTTATTCCCGGCCTTCCTTTTTCATCTCGCCTTCTTACGTCGATCATAACTTGCGCCCGCAGTTCGTCTGATTTTCCCTCTAACAAATCGTGTATATCCGGTTCCTTGTCTGCCTCTGTTGTTGGAGCGAAATTTGTTTCCGCGCTCTCTGAGAGCTCCGCTGACCAACGTTCTTCTTCTTCCGTGTTTTGTGCCGTTGTACTATTTGACGTTAGTGACGTATCTCAATTAGCTATTATTATTTCCTTTAAAGGGCTCATTATTGTTGGCATAATTGAAAAATTAGGCTTTTGTCTATTTAATGTATCCAGTTGTCTCTTGCGCAATTTTCGTTTTCTCTCCTGGATTAGTACTGCTTCTGGCGTACTCGTCATTTTTACTCCCCTTTGAAACCCCGGTTCTTTCATAATATAACCTCATTTTCCGTCCGTCGTTGCTTGGAAAATAGAATCATCCCCTGCGGTAGCGATTGGTCTCGTTATTTTTTTAACTCCATCGTCTGATGTATCCGAACCTGTGCCTTATATTTCCATATCGAGCTTATTTTCGTTCTGTCCTTCATATAATTGTTTTTTTTCTTGCATCCTTTTATTACATTTATAAGTACCGTCAGTGAGCGGCTTATTTGCTGTATGTTTGACTGTGGTGTCTCTCCTTCACTCTTCTCTTCCTTCGATCTTTCTCGTGCTTGATCGGCTCTCTCCGACGCTTCAACGCCTCTGCCTTTGAAAACGCCTCTTCCTAATTTTTCGATGCTTCCAGCTACCTCGTTGGCTTCCGTTAACTTTCGGATGCCTTTCACTCCCCTCGCCTCTTCGGCCGCCAAGCTCGGTTGTATCAGCTGCCAGCCCCAATCATCGAGTCCCGTACTGTGATTTTCTGATTCGCTATTTATTATTACTGGTGTTCCGCAATTTGCAACAATAACATCTTTTGACGGAATCTCGTTGCGTTCCATATCAGTTTCTGTTTTTAAATTGTCAACTATAATATTCTTTCTAGGGCGACCTTTTTCTCTCACTGTTTTTTTTATTTTCCTGCTTAATTTTTCGTTTATGGCTACTTTTTCCTTGGATTCAGAATCTCCCTCATCATCAGCTTAACCATCTATTTTCGTTTCATATTTATTTCCTTTCCGTCCATCAAAATTTTGTTTTTTTCTCTGTACTTTCTTATCAAAATCCTCTGAATCAGAGTAAATAATTTTCCCCTTTTTAGTATTTTCCTGAATACGCTGTTTACGGGTCGCTCGTATTTTAAAAATGCGCGCTGGAGGCCCATCGCTATCGGCTAGTCCTTCTTTCTCCTGTTCATCCGCCAGCTGATACAGTTCTTGGCGTGGCCGCTCAGTGTTTATTTCTCCCTCTCTTATTACTGGATTTTAAGAGAGTGCGTCGGGTGCTTTGTTTGAAATGCCTGGCCAATATACTACGTCAAATTCGTAGCCTCGTAGCTCTGCTTTTAGCCTATTGAATCTTATCAGGCTTATTATATCGGGCTTCTTTGACGTATGATAATGTTTTAATGGCTCATGATCCGTGACCACTGTAAATTTGCGACCTAATAAGTACGGCCGAAACTGTTCTTTTGCAAACACTATAGCCAACAGTTCCTTATCATACGTTGGGTAGCGTAATTCGCTCCCTCGAAGGCATCGTGAAGCATATTCACACGGTAAATCTTTCCCCACCTTGCCTCGGCTTAATATTGCTTCTATTGCGTAGTCTGACGCATCTGTTGTGACTATAAAAGGCTTGTCTAGATTAGGTGCAATAAGTACCGGCTCACTTCATAATGCGTCAACTAATGTTTTGAAAGCTTGCTTCTGCTGCTCTTTCCATTTGAACTCTGCTCCTTTTCTCAAGAGTTTGAAGAGTGGCTGAGTAATTTTTGCATAATTCTGGATAAATTGTCTATAATATCCGACAAATCCAAGAAATTTTTTAATTTTCTTTTCATTCGTAGGCGATATTTTTTCGCTGCTTCGATTTTTTTTGGATCTGTTTTTATTTGTCCGTTTACTACTACGTGTCCCAGTACTTTCGCTTCGCGTTTTAAAAATTGGCATTTTTTCAGCTCAATTGTCAAGTTTTCTTCCGAAAGCCGCTTTAAAAGTCTAATAAAACGCCTCCCGTGCTCTTCGAGGTTTGGAGTAAACACCATGATATCATCCAATACACTTCGATTTCATGCCCTTGTAGACCCGCTAACGCAAGTAACATAAATCTTAAAAATGTATTTGGCGAGTCCGTACACCCCATTGGCATTTTCTTATACTAATAATGATCGTCTGGCCCAGAAAATGCTGTTTTGTGTGCGTCATCCTCATGAATTTCTATTCATAAAAATTCCTGTTTTAGATCGACTACTGTAATGTATCGAGCTGATGCTAAATGCTCGAGTAAATCGCTTTGGAATGGTAAGGGATGACAGTTTTCTACAGTAATTTCGTTGAACTGCCTAAGATCAGTTACCACACGCCAACGCTTTTCCCAATCCAGTCCTAGATGCTTGGGTACAATCCACATGTTGGAATTGAACGGCAATTTCGAAGGCTCGACGATTCCTTGCTCGAGCAATTTCTCTATCTCTTTTTCCATCTGTTCTCTTAGCGCTGGTGGGTACCTATAGCGCTTCGCCGTCACAGGCTTGTCCGTCATAGTTATGATGCGGTGTTTTAATATATGAGTTGCTTTCAGTGGTTCTCCATCTAGGCCAAATACATACGGATTATACCCTATGAGTTTCTGGACGTGTGATTTTTCTTCCTCGTTGCAACTTGAAACATCAAGAAGCTGCATTATTTTATCGATTCTTGCTATTTTTCCTTCATCTGACAACCTACTTAAATTGTCAGTGTTCTTGAAATCATTATTATTCCCGACACTTGTATGACTATTTGTAACGCCATATTCAACTTTGTTGATTTTTCTCCTTTTTCGGCCATCTGCCTCAAAAAGTCTTATAATTGCCTCATTAACGCCTCAAGCGTCGTCCCCTTTGACGCTAAATGGATCGGCCTCTCGCATCACTTCGCATTATAATAACTCTATTTCCGATACAGGTATGCTTATTGTTTCATTTAGTGTGTTTACACACGCAGCATAAACTTTTTCACCATTATTTGTGGCTATAAAATTTCCAAATAAAACTCCTCCTCTCATTCTTTGCAAAGGAACCCACCCTACTTTTATTTTTTCGCTATTTACCCCGACACGGGCATATATAACTTGCCTTGACCTAGCAAGAATCTCGAGCATCTCTGGCTCGATTAAATTAATTTTTGTTCCTCCTAATTCAAAAATATTTTCTGCCGCGCTTATGCGACCTTGATATAACTTAAAAATGTCCCATCCAATAATACCTTTCCCATCTATTGAAAAGTCGCGTCGGACCACATGCAACCTATTTTTAAGGCCATTCAGTGGTATTTCAACTATACATAAAGTTCTACGCTCTCCATGCGTAACACCCACAATTCTTACTCGGTTCCTCACGTCAAAGAATGCATTTAGAAAAATACTGCCTTCCTTTATAGGAGAAATCTCAGCTCCTGTGTCCGCATAGAATTTTGCTTCCCCCCCTTCTCAGTTAAGTGCTTGTCATAAATACCGAAGGGGGTGTCCTGTGTATCTTTACTGTCAAACCTATCTTTCGAGTACGAGTTTACGTCCCTCAAAATTTTGCTCATCCCATTTCCGGCTGTATAATCTGCATTCTTTAAGGGTGACGTATTCGCGGCGTCGTTTTTACGGTGTTTGAATATTCTGCACCCAACCCTATTATGCATGACGTTGTTTGTAAAACTTTCTCCCTAATCACAACTGGTTTCATTTTTTTTTTAAACTTTAACATTAGCATACGCTGTTTCTTACCCATTTTTTCCCATTCCATTTGAGTTTCGGGGCTGTGCTCTAAAAATACGGTCAGTATTTCTGACTCCGACTCATTTTTCGGATACGAGGGAATTTCATCCTCCCTTACACTTACTACATCACTGTGTGCTTCATCAAAGTTTTTCATCGTAGATTCTTTATTATTCTTTTTTATTGAAATTCTTTATTTCCTGTTTGTATGAGAGCGCTTAAACACTTCTCAGTAAATTTCTGTACGATTCTTTGCGTTCCTATCTCACGATGACAAAACCGCTTTACTTTGACATTTACCGTGTGTCTAATTTATTATTAATTTTTTTATTATTTACTTACTGTTAATCTGACCAATTTATTTTCACGGTTCGAAATTTTCCTGACTCATGACAAATTACTCTAATGACGCACCGCCGATACTATGAGGAGGATACCGAACGCAAAACCGATATAGCAAAAAAATAAATAAATTTATAACGCACTTAAAAAAACAAAACAGGACCCCTAGGACAGTTAAATATATTTATTTATTTATAAATCTCAAGTACTTACCATATGCCTCCGGCTAAAATAATAGCGACCAAGATCTTTATCATCCTTGTTTGCTTGATTTCTATCGTAGTCCCGGGTATCCTCCGCCTTGGTCCTTGATTGAAGCTGCTTTTTGTTCTGTACTTCAGCAACTCCTTGCTCCGCTAACTTCTCTCGTAGGAGTTCCTAGTTCACTTCGTAGCACGACACTATGTGATGATTGTCCCACTTCTGACACCAAAACTGTTGCACAGGATTCTATGGTCTTGGGGTGCGCACGAAACAAATAGTCGAGGAACTAGTATCAACGTCTTTATTCATGCAAAAACGAGAGAAGAGCGCATTGCGTGTGTACGACCTTCGTCCTTGATGGTTCCAGCCAGAGAAAGTGCTCTTTTCCGCATCCTATCTGCTTATCGCTTTACTCTTTCCCACTACAATCATCTGTAGTAGGCCCCAAAAAGAGGGGGCGCACGTACGTCTAGCTATGATATCGTACGTGACAAAAATAAAAAATTCTATAATATGCTGAATTAATATTAGGACAATAATGAAAAGATAAAAGTAATCCTGTTATTTTATTGGACTATTAAGCAAATTCCTTACAATGAATCGAAATTTCATATTATTGATATGTACAGAGGAATTGAAAAAATGCTAACTATGGGATTTATAAGAATTATTATTCAGGAATAATTGCTATAATAATAGCTGGTTTATCTGCCTATTTTGAGTAGAATTTTTAGAAATTTATTGCGTATTCTTCCTTATCTCAACTAGGATTAATATTAGTGATTTATGAAACAAAATTTTTTATTTTATTTTATTTTATTTTTATTTAGTAATTTATGCAATATTCAAATCAATAATATTTATTTGTTTTGTTATTATTATTTATTCAATAAAAAATTATTAAGATATTCGTTTTATTAAAAGTCTAATAAATTGTATAGCTTTTGTTATACTAATAATAATAACAATTTCTTACTTTTTTTTATGTGGCTTATAAGCTTTTTCTGAATATTATTCTAAAGATTACATGAAAAAAAAATATTTTTATAAATTATTTCTTTTTAATTTCATATTTTACTTTTTATATTTTAACTATATAAGTTGTTATATATTCAATCCGATTAATTTATTATTCAATTATTAAGAAAATAAATTTTTAAAGTTATTTGAATTGTTATTGTTATAAAATTAAAAAATTTTTTATATTTATCTGAATAATTTATTTAATAATTTTCGAAAAATATCTTTTTCATATGATTGTTATAGACATTAAAATAATCTTTTTATTAAAATAAAAAAAATTAAAATTTGAATTCTATGTTTGATTTCTTTAATTTTAAGTCCTTTTCTATTCGAATTAAGGGGGCTTGGGCGTTTGGTGTCGTATCTATTGAGGGGCCCCTGTGGGGTATTTGTCATACAAATGATCCTTTGTAATATTTTTTTTATAATCATTTTGATTATACACATGTGTTAACAAAATAGCAATAATACGCGGAAAAGTCATTGGGAAAATCGATATTAAAAAATTTATTAGTTTTCCCGAGGTACCTTGTGTAAAGATGACGGCCCTGCCACGACAAAGCTGACAGCACTGTACTCTCTTGCTCTCATCTGCTATTATATACCTATACTTGTGTTAGACTCAAATTTTCATGCTTGTATGTTTATGAATGTACAGCGCATGCGTACTTAAAGTACCTGAACAAAACAATTCTCATGTTCGATGTTTTCCTCGCTATTTTCTCAAAATTTAACGTGTTGATCCTATTCTTTTTTTTAAATAATAGATTCTTTATACTTTCAAGTACATGTACCAATTTAATGTGTGGGCCCACAGCTTTTTATTGCGGTAAGGTAGTCTATTGAATTTCGGGTTCCGTTAGGTTGCGTGTTGAAATGACGAATTTTCACAAGCGATTTTCTCGAAAATAAATGTGTTGACCTACCTATTTTGTTTTCCTAAAAAAATCTAGCAAACTTTATCTATATAATCTCTGAATTTCAGACCTAGCCAGCATTTAATTCAAAATCGCCCAAGCCTCCTTAAGACATTTTAAAAAAAATTATTTTTTTTTTTGGAATATATTCCTTACGTAATCTAAATCTTAGTTTTAACTTTTATGTATCGAAATTTGTAAAAAAAAATGATTTTCTAATTTATAAAGAAATAACAAACTGTTACGTAGGAAAGAGATAGGTAAGAGGGGTGTCGCGAGAATGATTGACAATTAATTATATCAAGAATTTTATTCAATCACTGAAATTAAAGGCAAAGTAGCGCGTGTCTTTCCCTTGAAGGCTCGTCATGTACCCTTGACTTCCAAATTCGCGAATGCCTGACCGCTCGACTCCTTGACTCCTGACTCCCTGACTAATTGACTGCCTGAGTGCCGCCTGAGTGTCCCAGTGCCCGAGTGCCGCGATTTGAAGCTTTCTGGGCCTTATATTAGCTTTTTTCTCACCTGTCAATGCCTTTTTAATAAAGAAGCCTTGCTGTTACTACAGAGAGTCAGTATGATATGCTTTGCATTTCGTACGTTACAAAATTTTATTTCTGAAAATTTTATTGATAAAATTAAAAAATTTTATAATTTAAAATTTATTCAAATAACTTATTTTTCAATTTAATAATAATATTCAGATTATCCATTCTATAAATAAAAATAATTGTAAATTTAAATATTTTATCTTAAAATTTATTAATAAAAATACATAAAAAATAATTGTATTCTAAAGTACTTATAAGAACTTTTTTATTTCTATATTAAAAACATAATATTTTAATTTTATATGTATGGAATAATAAAAATGTAGTTATTCATAACTAATCATAAGTATATTATATTTTATTTTTGGGTTATGATCAGGAATTTGAGGATGAAGATTATGAATCTCAATTCGATTAGAATTAGAAAATCCAGAGTGAATTATTGGGAATGA
This sequence comes from Copidosoma floridanum, assembly GCF_036245765.1. Classification (NCBI taxonomy): domain Eukaryota; kingdom Metazoa; phylum Arthropoda; class Insecta; order Hymenoptera; family Encyrtidae; genus Copidosoma; species Copidosoma floridanum. The sequence continues at coordinate 7,712,884 of NW_028321911.1, forward strand.
TCAAATTTATAATTCTCTAGTAACTAATCGTGCCTTTATTATGAATTTGCTTTTTGTTATACCTGTTATCATAGGAAGATTTGGACATTATTTAATTCTTGTTAAATAACGTTTAATGTCATTTAAGTTTGTTTTTAGCTTCAAATCAAAAACTAAAAACTGTGGACTACAGTCTCACGCTCCTTCATAGGCTGCGCGACAGCAGATAGTCCAACTATTTGTTTGTTTAAGAAAAATTAAAAGGAAGGAAGAAGTAGAGTATTGAATATAATATCCAGATTAACTTACCTTTCTTTCCGCCAATTATTAATTCGGATGACCTCTACTTCCTCTTTCCGTTGATTTATAATTATTCATTTTAATATTTATTTATTTGTTATTTATTATTTTATAATAATTTAAATTCCTTTTCCAATTAGTTTTATGTCACTTTGTTTTATATCACTAGTATACATATAAAAGGAAACAGAAAAGAAAGAAAAAAGGACGGAACGTCTGGTTTATCTTACAAAATTAGTTATTACGTCTGCACTTGATGAGCGGCAGCGGGCTACCAACTAAAACGCCGCGCAAAGAAATGCACCTTGCACGAAGTTTTGGTAAAAACTTCTTCGTCTTACTTGCTATGGGGCCGGTACTTGCTGACTTCATGTGTTTAGGCTTCATGGCTCGCTACGGTTGTCACTTGACACTTCCAAGAGCCACGAAGTACACAGTCAGCTTTGTTAGGCGACGACTCTCGTTGAGTATGACTCTGTAAAGAGTCTTGAAATTTTATCATTTGGAATTAAATATAACAGGATAAAATAGAATAAAAATAAAAAATTTTTAATTTACGCAAGTCGTCACCTAACAGCCTCCCCTTCTTAAAACTATCACCGTCCTCGGTGAATATATATTATATTATATTATTTTATTGGTTTTTTTTAATTTTTTTTTTTTTATGCTTTCATCTTATAAGTAAACATTTATGAGTTACATAACATAAACATTTTACAATGATCCTTATAATCATTATAGTAATGTAATAAAGTATTTATTTACAAAATTATTACATTTGTTTATTTGGGACTGAGAGTAAGGGAAGGAATGGACTCGTGAATATTACGTCTTCTTCTTCTCCTTGGCCCCTGATTTTGTATTGTTAATTACTAATCTATTGAGTGCATTGAGATTTGCTGACATTCCCATCTCAAGACATAGTTTGTAGTGCCAGTTGTATTTTACCAAGTTGGTATTTTCCTGGCATGATAGGCAGATCTTTTTAAATTTCATTTGTATTTTGCACAGAAGACTGTGCACTGTAAGGTGGCATTCAGATATTCAATTTCCACACGATGAATGTGTTACTATTTCACGGCTTTTTTGCGCGTCTTTTTGGGAGTAATTCGCCCCATACATTTTGAGTCCTTTGAGGGCCCTTTCCGTCGATTCTTCGTTACAGTATGTAGCGAAGCTTAGGTATAACTGTCTTCCATAGTTGCGTTTGACATCTAGTGGGTAGTAGTTTAAATGGCTTAAAGGGCCAAAGGTCATTAACAACCGGGTGTATTCATCTAGATTCATGATGGCTGGTACCTTAGATACTACTTTTTGCGGAAGTGAGTCATTGTCTTTTGAATCGTTATTTATTTTGATCGTGTTTTCTATTTTTGGTTTTTTTGTGATTACATTTTTTGGCTGCTGAGTTATGCAATACACTACTATCTGGCACATGTTTTCTGCCCACACAGCGGATCCATACGTTATATGAACGGGAATAATATCTTGCCGTGTTTGTTTTTTGGTTGAATAATAAATATCTCCTATGAGATATTTGTTTTCGAAAAATTCAATAATATAGTTTGTGTTAATAGGTTTTTTAAAATGACGCTTATTTTAGTCCCGGTACGATTTACTCTTACAAATCGTAATATTGGACTAAGCTCTTCTTCATTAAATTTTTTAAGGGTTTTGACTTCCGTCGTTGACTCTACATTCTTAGTTGGTGCTTCGATGTTTCATGAAGATGATTTGTCTTCTGTTTAAATGGTTGTTGTGTCATTTAAGGTTGCTGCAGCAACTGCTGCATCACATAGTTGGTAATATTCGGCCTCGAAGCAGCTGGTGTATGGGGCCGAGCATGGCTGTTCTTTTAATGATAACATTGGACCAAATTTGTTAAGCGATGTTTCCAATTGGCGCTTATCAATTGGTTCTTCGGTCATTATGTTTAACCAACGTCCATTTTCCGATATATTGTGGACCTTGACTTGTCTTTTATTTGGCAAGGGGACAGGTGCCGTTGACTTTGCCCAATTCCTCTCGTCTGATACATTCGACAATGAGTCGAATAGCTCCTGTAGCGTTGGCGCTGCATTTAGGTTATCAGCCGCTATCACTGCCTCCCGTGGTGGAAGGAATGCCACTTCGTAACTTGAGTACCCTATAGCACAGGGTTCCCGTTCGATGGACCTCACGATCCTGAAGTTTTCCAGAATTTTTTTTAGCATTAGCCTACTGTAATCCCCCTGCAGTAGTATGCTAAGCCGGGGTCCATCAGCCATTGCTTCTGTGATATTAGCGTTTTGTTTGTCCATTGTGTGTGTAATTCAGCAAGCGTAAATATGATGGATGTTGTGAGGATCATTACTTGATACTGTACATGAATGAGTTCTTGTAGTGAAATTCGTGTTGTTATTGTTCGAAAGTAATGTATGGAATGCAGATATGAGAATAAAATTAGGTTTATGAAACTATTGGATAATGGGTAGGGAATACATGGATAGATACAATTATTACTTATCATGCTATGCCGAAATTTTTGCGTATTTGTAATACAATTGAACAAGTAGTTTTAATACATGCTAAAGCTTAATATTACAAAAGAGGAGAAAAAAAATCTTGACAATAGAGTAACATGCAGCTAAAATAGAATACAACATGCGCTTTAAATTTAAAGCCGAATTATTATTATTATTTTTATATTTATTATATTGATTTGTTAATTTTAATGTACATAAATTTTTTTTTTTCTTTTTTTTTACTAATAATAAACGTACTTCATATAAATCCTACAGATAAAATTAAACTTCAGAGTGAAGTTAAGTAGAAAGTTAAGAAGAAGGAATACGTGAAAAGAAAAATTGATTTTACAAACATTAAAGTTAAAATCTAAGAACTCAGTGATGTGTATTCAACGTAGAAGGTGGCTAGTTGAATGATAGGGTTTAATTATTGGGTTCATTTTCTGCAATTTTTGATCTTTACTCGTAGATCAATGGTTTTAGTAAGGATTGATTTCGTTTCTGTAGTTTGTGTACAGCGTTGTCTTCTGCATGTAATCACATGTCTGTGGTAGGTCATTAACTCAACTTGTTGTTGACATAATTGGTGAGTCAATTTTCGGTTCATTTGTACTCCTTTTAATTAGTTCAGTGTATTTCGTGCAATATTCGGGTTCATCGTTCTGCAATGCTAAAATAGCGCAATTAGGATCCATCTATTTTACATATCCTTGGGATAATCTTCCTCGCCGATCTCTAATGGCATAACAATATTCTAGAGTGCCAAATTAAGAGAAATGAATAAAGGAATCTCTTTCCCTTTTTGTTTCTTCTATATCCCATGGCAAAAGACAGAAAAGTCTTTTTGGATCCATGTTTGGTGTATCATTGTAGTTTCTTGATGGTGTTGGTGAAGAGATCTTTTCTGCTTGGTAAATAGTGGATTTCATTTTAAAAGGAGAAAGTCTTAAACTTCTTCTCCTGTATTTAGTGTTCCATCAGTTACTTTAGTAAATGAATCACTATTGTATTTGGCAGTTATAGTTCGATGTTCATAACTATGTAAATCCGTAAGTATGTCAATTTCCTTAATATTTCCTTTATTTTCTAATTGTTCGATAACTTCATGTAAAGATTGGTTGATGCTGACTCTAGTCTTTATTATTATTTTATATTCGGGGTTTATTGTTCTACCTGGAAGGAAAACAGTATCAAATTACTGTTGATTTATGAGTCCATTTCCAGTTTTTGGGGTGTATGGCGTGGGAGCATGAAACTCCGTGTCTTTATTATAGGTCTAGCTTTAGATGATATAGGTATTTTTTGTTTTTCTTCAATTTTCAAATACAGTTCAGTTGGTTCGTGTTCATTTGGTTCTTGTTTTATGGTTACTTGGGGTTCTGCGTTCAGTGGGTTGATAGTACGTCTTATAAATTTTTTCTAGACACTACGTTTCATAATCTTCTTGAAACAGCTTCTTGCTTTGCTGATGAGTATTGCTATTGTAATCATAATAATAATAACTTCAATGACATATCGTATTAAAGAAAAAAGAGGAGTTTGCTTTTCCTCCAACTTTCGGGTCCGTATTTTCTCCATATGATTCATTATATTTTGTACATTTAATTCTTCATCTGTACGTGCTTGTTTATTAAAGTTTAATTCTTGAATCGATTTCATAGCGTCATGGAAGTCATCAGTGTCTTTTTAAGGTTCATGTAGTGCTGTTAAGTTTAAGTTTACTACTACTTGATAGATATATTGTATTTGAGTGATAATTTTGTGTTTACTGGTTAAGGTTAATCCGTGAGTTTTTCCGGTACATCTATCATTTATTCTTAGAAGACCTATACCTTTTACTTTTTCTTGTTGATCCATTTCATTAGGACAGATAATGTTCAATTGTTCTTTATAGGGTGTTAAGAATAACCATGAACTATCAGCTGGTAAATAAATCCATTGGCTATCGGTTTTCAGCGTAAACATAATTTCACAGTATTTAAATACTTCTGGTCCAGGTCGTAATAACATAAGAATTTCACATTTGTTCATAGAATAGGGTTCCTTCAGTGGTTCCATATCCAAGTATATATAACTATATACCATCTTATCACATCGGTTTAATGTAACTTCGTTTAGTCGTGAATACGAATTATGGTCTGCTGCTACTGCTAAGTAAGGGTACGACGGTTTTATGTAGGCAGATTTTACCAGAGCAGAAGGTAAAAGTGTAGTGTCACCTGAAGATGCACTCCAGTTGCATGATAAACGATTACCTTTAGCAAGGGTTGCAGGCCAAGCTAAAGTTGCGAGATGCGTTGCAGTTGAAAGATTACCATGCAGCATTGAATGATGCTTGCCATTGCAAGTTTGACAATGCTTGAGCGATTTGCAGTTATCAAGCTTGTGCGCCCCGAGGCAATTGTAGCAAAGGCCCTTCGCTTCAACTACCTGTTTGCGTTCTTGCGGTTCTTTAGCCTTGAATTCGACGAAGCGCAGGATGAAGTGTTTGCCTTGGAATAAGGTGCACTTCTCCGTAATCGTCGTGTGCGTGAAGGTTGAGCTGCTCGATCCCTTGTCCTTCTTGCGGTTATGCTTGTCTATTGAAGATGCGACAATCTCAAGCATCGAGATACGTTGTTCAATAAAGAGCTTGAGCGTAGCAAATGTTGGTGGCTTGGTGGTGTTGCTAAGTGTAGATTCCCACTTTCTAAAAGTTTGAGCATCGAGCTTCCGGACAGTGAAAGCGACCACCAGGTCATCCCATTGAGCTGTGGGTCGTTTAAGTTGTTTGAGCATGGCTAAGGCATTCACAGTGCCACTGAGCAATGCCTTAAGGTCGTGCGCTGATTCCGCAGTTACAGCTGGCACTGAGAGAAGATCACGAGTTATTGCTGCTACCAGGCATCTTGTGTTGGTGTAATGATCCTAAAGCATCCTCCATGCGACCTGGAAATTGGCATCGATTACTTGCACGATTCGCAACATTTCGGCAGCCTCACCCTGTACGTGAGTTTTCAGCTGTTGCAATTTCGCAACATTGCTTATGCGAGACTCACGTAACACAATGGCTGGAAACAAGTCTTTGAATTCGAGCCAGTCGCAGAAGTTGCCCGAGAATGTAGGCACTGGTACGGCAGGCAAACTTCTCCGTACTACAGGAACAGCGATTGGAGAAGGTTGTGGCACTGGATCTGGAGGTAGCTTTTGTAGCTCTATAGACATACCTGACGCTGATTTCAAGTAACCCTACTCCGCAAGGCCATAGCAATCTGACTTGAAGTAATCAATCGCTGTAGTATCACCCGTGCGCAGCGCCAGAATCCGGAAGTGATTCTGCAGGAACTCATTCCAGTTAGCGCGTAACTGATCGAGGCGATTTTCTATTGCTTGTCGCGTAATGTTGTTCTGTCCAAGCTTCAGTAGATTATCGTACGCTCGAGATACTCTACCGAACAACTCTTGCTGGCGGATACCCAATGGATCTAGCGTTAGCGACATGCCTAAACTCTTAGCAGTAGTGTGTATAAATTCAAGGTGACAAAAAAACCCGCCCATCTTGGCCAAATCCTAGACGTCGGTAAACTGCTTGTACTCGCAGCCGAAGAACACTAAACGAAAACTCAAGACTCTTAAGCTTGATCGACACTCACCCGCACAGCACTACCTCTGTCAATACAAAAATTCTCGCGCCTCCAATTTCAAACTGCCTCGACTTTTTGTTTCAAGGAACCACGCTCTGCTACCAAAAATGTTCGTGGAAGGGCCGTTACCGTCACGAGCTAAAGCCCAGACCACGTCGAAGACAGACAGATACAGGGAAAAGGATTAACGCGAGACTTGTAGTTGTAAATTAACAGCAACATTTATTTTCAATCAATTGGTATACTATGTACAGGTGCGAACTGAGTGAAGCGTTCAACTCAGCCGCGGTGCTTGCTTGGACTGACTAGTGCTACGCAGAGCACGGTGTATTTATATGCTTATATGTGAATGTTCGCGAATATTTCGTTTCGCAGATAACAACTATTGAATATATTATAACATAGAAAAGTATAAATGTAGCACAGTCTCTAGAGTATTGTTTTAATCCAAGTAGTAACGTACGAAACATAAGATATTCAATTCTTAGAAGCTCGCGAAGAAGTAACAGACATTTAAATATTACAGCAATTTCGCATAGCGATAAAATGTACAGTTCATTTAAGCACAAGTTCACTTTAAAACTGAACAATTTTGTAACTTTTAATTTTTTTTATCTTTAGTTATGGTTTTTTCAGGTTCAACATTTAACTTTTAATGGCCACTTTAATTTTTTTTATATGTACTGCTGCATTAAGCTACTATTTCTTCGTACACATAATAAGTTTTTCAAAAAGAATGTACAGCTTCTTGGCTTTCTCATCACGAAGTGATATTAATTTATTTTAAATTTATAAATATAGTCCTAATTTTGTTGAACAATAATAAGCAATTCTATATTGATGTACGTACATAAAAAAATAAGTATGTAACGTTCAAAAATAGATTTTCTCTACATTTGTTTTTCATATATAATTAAAATTATAAGGACATACAAAAAGATAATTTTCTAAGTGTTAGGCAAGCTCATTCGTTTAAGATATTATATTTATCAATGTTTAAAAAATGGTACGATCACTTTACTATTGAATTTTGAATGTTTGCGATGTTCTTAAAACATCTGTATTCTTGTAAATATTTACAAAATATTTAATTATTTATTTAAATGATTTTTGTATAATAGGAACCAAATAAAGTGTTGAAAAGGCCGTACTTTTTTTTTTTTCAAGCCAAAGGTTAGTCTAGTATATATATACATAGCCCCCATCTCGGCTTCACCCGAGAATCACTAAATGGAGCACAGTAGTGTGTTGACATGTAATGTTAAACATTTTGAGTGAAAAATTTTACATCTATTTTTGACACTTCTCAGAACAAAAATCTTCTTATTAAAAACATATTTGTTTCGAATCCATAAAGTGTATTTGATCAAGAAAAAAGATGTTAAACGTGAAAAAATTATAATTATGCTGAAAAGTACCGTGCATTCCTTAATACATGAAATAATCGTTGCACCTAAAAGGCCATTGATTTGCAGCTTTTCCCTTATTATTTATAATTAGGGCTATTTTTTAAACCTGCAAAGATTCAAAACTCACAAAAAAAATTTAATTAAAAAAAAATTGTTTTTTTTTATCTCACAAATTAATTATTTGTCAGACCCTCACCTATTTTTCAGACTCACTTATTTTGGTGATCTAAGGTGGAGAGATTGGTTCGTGATGCTTTTTCATTAGAGGTTGTCCCGTTGGCTCTAGTTTATTTTTTCTTTATAGCTATTAGGTTCTCCCAGCGCAGACTTTGGAGAGAATTGGTGATTCCTAGTTTCCCAGCCTTGCGACAAACAACTCCACTCGTGACGTCTGCCAGTGAATGACTGACTTGGTTTCATAGCGGCCGGTTTTACGTACTCTTTTAGTCGACGAATTGCTTTCAGAAATGGTAGTAGAAATATATAAGTTGGCAAAGTAGTTTGAATCAAGGTAGCTCTTAAAAGAACAGATGAGATTGATGGTTAAGTGGGGAACGTTAATATTTAAAGTGGCCCTGAAAAGGGCCAGTGGTGAAAATTTCTAGCTATTCCTTATCATTATTCTTGATGATGGAGAGCTAGTTGCAGAGAGCAGGACTCTCATTTTCGAAGTCTCTGTGTAAAGAGACCGTGACAGAGGGAGGTACACCGATAACCAAAGAACATCTCGTCTTTGGGACGTTCTCTGGATAACCAACTGCTTATATTTAGTCGGAAAAGTGAGCCTGGAGAATACTTTCTCTGTAGGTACACCCTCGAGATGACCACTAAGAAGGAAGCCCTTGTGGTTGCCCGTATTCTTTAGGGATGTCTTCCCTGGCTTGCATTCAAAATAGAAAATTCTCTGACGACACCAGGCTAGATGGTTGAACAGCCACATAGCTCTGAAGTGTTGGAGCACGTTGTACTCTAGCTAGACGCATCTTCTAGTATTGCGCTGGAGATGTTGACGTTGACGTTCTAAAGGCCTATTTTTCCGTGGTACTCGGTTATCTTAGGGATCCGGGATAATAACTGATTTATTTCGCTAGCCTATAAAAAAAAGTGTCATCGGTAGCCAGGATGCCCGCTGCACGACTAACACCTTTATGCTTGGTGTACTGCCGTTGAACGACTTCGACAATCGATAACTCGATAAGGCACTTTTTAACCACTTTCACTATCTTTGAGTGTGGATGCCTTTAATTTTACCTCAAGGCCACGTAACGAATCCTATTGAATTAAAGCGTGAAGCTACCTTATTTTAGCAAAACTTCGAGCTCGTTTTTCAAGAAAAAAACTATGCGAAAACCATCTCAGAATCATCATGAATCAGTATGCAAAATTTCAGCAAAATCAGCTCAGTAGTTTTCGTGGTTAGCGATTACATAGGTCTTAGCAACTTTGCTTTATGTATTAGTTAGATATATATGTATCTTAGAAGTTTCTACAGTAGTGCTTAAGTTAACTTTTTTGTTTGTAAAATATTTAAAAATATTCAGATTTTTGTTAAGCAAAAAGTCGTTACATCCAAAAAAATGGTTTTATGAAAAATGTATTATCATTGTAAAGATTTGCATGATTTTGAAATTAAACTTTAAGATTTGTTTTTTTTTATACATTTAAACATGTTAATTTATTTACCACGAACAAATTTCCCATCATCATTGGATAGTATGCCTGTGTATTATGATAACCTGAGCTTGAAACATTGTGTATCTATTATATATATAGATGTTCTCATTTGTTCCTTTTTTCTGGTGGTAGTGTAATTCGCTTGTACGAGTATCAGCAGTCTATATATATGTGTATAGTTCTCGCGTATATTAGTACGTGTTACTTTCGTCTTCAATTGATTTACCTTCCGATACTCAGATTACTTTTTTATTAATAAAAATTGAATAATTGTGAAGTAAGTTTTAATGCTGTAATCAGTAAATCCATAGAAAAGTACAGTTACAAATCGGCTAGCTTCATTGTAGTGTATAACCTACAAATTTTCAGGATTTTCAATTTGGCAAGCTAGATTTTCCTTGCTTTACATACTATTGAGGTATTTACTATTTAGATACTTTTATTTTTAACATCTTTTTTGTTAACCTCTTAAAAGTAAAAAATGAAAAGTATAAATTTTCCTAACAAAGTATTTATAAATATTAATTATAAATGTCTACATTCTAGGGACAAAAACGAAAAAATTAAAGCCGTAGTATACTTTTTTTCCAAAACAACAGTTTTCTGTTCTAAAACATCGATTTTCCCTTGAATTATCTTGGTTTTTTCATCTAACATCACGATCATCATTATGATTATTATTAGTATTATTATTATTATTACTGTTATTATTATTATAATTAGTATCATTGTGATTGCTGGCATAAACAGTTATTGATTAAACAGTTGTTTTGGTGTTGATTTTTCCTTGGAATTATCTCTGAAATTCTGGCATTTTGCAATTTATAATTAACAAGATACAATTCTTATTGCATTGTATATCTTTGCCATAGTTTGATTTTAAGTTTTGTTTCTTTTTGTCTTCTAATCTCTCTTGTGAAAAATTTTATCCTTTTATGTGAAATGTAGCTTAAAAGGTATGGAGTACCGGTTAATTATCTTTGATTTCATACAGCTCTTTATACTTTGATGTAAAATTCAGCTTAAAATATATTAAGTATGGGTGAATCGTCTTTGCTCTTTATATTGTTTATTAAATAAAAACTTACATAAATCATTATGTATATTGGTCAACGTTGAAGAATTTCATACTTTTTCGTTGAGTTTTGTGTTCTTATCAATTTTAAGCTTATTAACTTGAAATTAAACTGTACCAAATAGAATTCAATAAATAATTATGGAAACTGAAAATATTTTATGTATTGATTTACATCAAATTTAAAGTTTTTAGGAAACTAATGCATATAGCGCTACACATCAGATTTCATTTTGCAGTAAAAAAATAGTTTTCATATTTTTTATTTGTAATCTTACATTATAGTAAAGTTATTATTTCTTACATAAATAAAAAAGTAACAGAAATTTCCAAATACCTTTTTACTTAATAAATGAATAATTATACATGAATATGTATTTAATACGTATAGTAATAGTATAATATTTTTCTATGTTTAATAGTCATACGTTTATAATTTTCAGACTGCCTTTTTAAACCGTGCATGTTGGTAATAAATATGACATAAAAATGACATAAAAGTTATTTCTAAAGCCTGTAAATGACATTCAAAATACATTTATATTATTTAGGTAATTCAATTTAATATGTCTATTTTTATTAAAAAAAAAAAAAAACGTGTAGAGGACAAAAAGCAATAAATAGTTTCAATGCAACCTTGAATATGATTTTTTCTTTGAAGTTTTTAAGCTGGTTAACAATTATTTCCTAATTGAATATTAATTTCATTTTTTTTGGACGAAAAAGTATCTTCAAAAATTTGTTAGTATACTTTGTACGCAACAATTTTTTTAAAGAAATTTTTTAGGAACAATAGATATCGTAATAACCTCAAAATTGTTTTTATATTTCTGAACATGATTTTTATAATGTATCGACAAAGATATATTTTACAGCGAGATAAAATACAACTTGTACATATTAAAAAAACTTTTTTTTATTAGTTCAACCTAACCTAAAATTCGAGAAAACCTTTCTTTTCAATGTTTTTCACGTATTTGTGAATGATTTTTTATTTAATAAATGACCTAATAGTATTATTAGATTTTAATCCAGTAGCATCGGAACGGACGTTTTCGAGCTTCAAGGTCCAACCGTTTAAGGTTGAAAAATACAGTAATTATTTAAACGTTTCTATAACTCTGTGGTTAAATAAAATTGCGTTCCAAACAAATTTTTTTTTTAACTTTGCAAATGTTTTTCTCGATATGTTTTAAAAAAGGATTTAGTAATTTTAAAGATTTTCTCAGTCGAATCGGATGAACTTTAACCAACAATACGAAAAATCTTTTTTTTACGTTTTTTTGGAATATTGATTGATAAATATTGATTGATAAAGATATTGTTATCGTATTACATGGAAATATTAGAGTATATGTGAAATACATCGTTGCAAACATATGTACAATATCATACAATTTTTTTTTCTTCGTTAATCAAAATATTCTACTGATTTTAATAATTAATACTAAATATGAAAACAATGAATTATCCTTCTAATATATTGAATTAGTTTGAAATGCACTTTTTTCAGGTGCCTTTATCTGATTTTTCGTAATATTATATTAAGTTAATATTAAATATGCATGTGAATATATGAACGAAATAAATACATTATAACTATTTTGTTTAATAGAAATTGTTATCAAATTAACTTTAATAATTATAATTACAATCCTCACAACCACCATAACCACAACAATAACCACAACCCTTAACGCAACCATAACCACAACAATAGTCATAACTACAACCTTACTGAAATAAACCGAATTACCCAGTACATGAATTATTCAATAACATGAGAATAAACTGCAACTGATTTTAACGATGCCTATAACAATAACTTCCAAAACAACCGTATTTCAGAACATTCAACTGTTTCTTGGTAAGTATGAGCCGTGTAGCAAAAAATAGTCAGTCGCAAGACGAATGAAATATTGTAATACCAAACAGACGCACACGGCACGCTGAATTTATGCGTCAACAACGACAAAATGCTCGTCAAGTTCAAAATGATGGTAATTGTGGCAGACAATCACATCAAGCGCCCATTACACAAGATAACCTAGGGCCAGTGGACAACTTTTGTTCATATTATATAGCAAAATATTTCAGTAGTGAACATGTTTCAAGTGAAGAATAATTTTTTAGTGATTGTTGTGGTCATGGCTCAGTAACAATAAACCTATTACCTGAATTTTCTAACAATCTGACATCATTATTTAAAGGCAACACCCACAATCAAATATATTTTTTAAACGTACTCGGCTTTATAACAATTTCTTTTTTTGGCATCTTCTAATACTAATTTAATTGATTTTGGCTTATTTTGTTGTAAAATACAAGATTGAAGGTATTATCAAATTAACACTGCTTTGTACTCTTCTAAAGATAAATATTTATCTTACGGTCAACTTTTTATCACCAACCAAGAAGAAGTAATTAATTACCGTATTCAACAAAATTCTGTTATAGATTATGAACTTATATCTACGTTAAACAGATTTTTTGCTAAGTCTTATGAAATAATGCATAAAGAAATTAAAACACAACAACTGTTAGATAACAGTAAACGTTGGCCCAAATTACAATTCTTGTTCACATAATAACCAGGTCAAGATGTAGGTGAATACGATTTTCAAAGAGTTAATGAAGTTGCTGCTATTTTTTCAGCAGCACTTGATGGTAAATTCCTGACTCCTATACGTAACTGTTCGAAATAAAAATACTAAGGATTTAAAATATTTTAGTTACATGGATCCTTATGTTCAATCTTGAATTTATCCTTTATGTTACCCTCACGGTATACAAGGATGGTATCAAAATATCATGTGTAACAATGACTCGCATCAAAGTGTCACTCAAATGGCATATATTAGATACCGCATGACTATGAGACCTCAAGAATTTAATCCTTTTATTATGGGGCGTAAATTATATCTACAATAGTTAGATAATAATTATGGTGGAGTAGAAAAAGATAAAATACAACTTATTAAAGATAATCAACATGAAATTAAAGCAGATACGTACAAAGGTTCACATGATTACTTTTAAATTTCCACATACGATATAAGTGGCCATGTTGGTAAAACTGTAATACTTCCCTTCATAATTGTTAGTTCTCCTCGATATATGCAACAATGTTATCAAGACGCCATGGCAATCGTGAATAAAAAAGGAGAACTTGATATTTTTTTAACTATGAAATGCAATCCTAATTGGTGTGAAATCAAAGATCATTTATAACCTGGACAACAGTTATCAGAGAGACCAGACTTAGTAGCACGCATTTTTCACTCAAAAAAGGATCGTTTACTTGACCACATTATAAAAAAGAATATTTCAAAAAAGTTGCTGCTTATGTATATGTTATTGAATTTCAAAAGCAAGAACTGCCTCATATGTATTCATTAATTACATTAGAACATGGCTTTAATATTATTACATCAGAAATTATAGATGAATTTATTTCTGCAGGAATTCCTGATGAAAGAACAAATTCTAATTTGCATAAAATCGTGATGAAAAATATGATTCATGGATCGAGTGCTTATTGGTTTATGAAAGACAGTAAGTGATCGAAAAAATTTTCTAAATAGTTTTATTCAAAAACAATTTTCGATGAAAATGGTTATCCTCACGATCGTCGTCGAGATACCGGTAAAACTTTCGAGCGTCCTGGTGGTTATACAGTTAATAATTAGTGGGTTGTCTCATACTGCCCGACATTATTAGAAATATTTAATTGTCATATTAATGTAGAAGCAAATGCAAATATATATATATATATATATTTATTTATTTATAAAGGATAAGATGCTGCCACAGTTACAATAA